>NC_038253.2:19224522-19524522 GCF_000004515.6 Glycine max
AGAGAGAGAGAGAGAGAGAGAGAGAGAGAGAGAGAGAGAGAGAGAGAGAGAGAGAGAGAGAGAGAGAGAGAGAGAGAGAGAGAGAGAGAGAGAAGCAATGACAAAAAATGAGAGGGGTTATTAATTTACATTGGCAAAACAATCATGGAAATGAAGGCGTAAGATAGAAGCTGCAATCCTTTGTTCATCTGCCATAGCTAGCACAAGTGAGTTTCGAACAATGAAAGTGAGGGTTGGACATGTTGCAAAATAGTAGTCATATCTAAGTTGGCAAAGTACTAGAGGACTAAGGAGTACGAGCAAAATCAAGAGAACAAAAGAATGCTTATTATTGGAAGTGCACTCCATAAGTTGAAAATTTGAAAGCCAATAATAGGTAACAACTCGATTATTGCTGTGAGACAATATTATCGATTTGGAAAATGAAGCATTTTATAGAAGAAAAAGACATGTTTGTTTTGCTTTTATAGAGGGTGGTAGAGCTACTATTTAATTCCTATAACATGCATGTGTTACAAGCCACATTTTCTTTGGGTGATTTGTGATATGATATATTTCTGATAAAGAACATGTTGGATTTTTCTTAACTATTCTATGCATTAGTGTATTTAGTCATTAGAATAATTTTGAATTATCAAAAATATTGTTTATAGAAATTAATATTTTGATATACTTTAATTATAATGTACATTTATAGGTCATGCATTTATCAGTGTGTTCCATCCCCTTTCGGAAAGCTATCAGTTGTTCTTTGACTTACTTTTATGTTTATTATAAATTAAACTTCATTTTATGGGGATTTCTTTATGATTTTATATTTTGTTTTGGAGAGGTGTGTTCAAATATATTTTATGAACTAAGACGTTTAATTCAATTTGTTCAACAAGATGTATAAATGTTATAAATCTTTTAATATTATATTTAATTTGGATAAAAAACACATCTTATGAGCTGTCATTAACACATTAATTTATTGACAAGAAAGTGCTATAAACTTGCATCATTGTGTGATTAGTATAGACAGAGAATTTAATTATTTAGCTTTTAACAGAACACTAGTGAGACTCTTAACATACACTCTCAATTTGACTCAGATTCCTCTGTGTGAAGAGGAGGTGCACTTGAAAGAGTAAAGTATTCAATATCGGAGTTTTTCTTTTATGTTTTTTTACTGCCAAGATAGTAATTAAGATACTTGCACTTTGAGGATAAGTCGTGTACATCATGGGAGAGAGGTCCAAGCAGAAAATTCTAAAAGTGAGTGCCATTTGAATCAGTTCTGTGGACCTATCGTATGGTAATTGAGTGTGTGTTGCATTCATGTATCAGCTAGCAAATCAAAAGATAATTAATAAGCATCACATTTGGCGGGTAGCGACAAATTACTTATGGGCTTCCCCACACTGAAAGTAATATATTACTAGCTATATATATATATATATATATATATATATATATATATATATATATATATATATATATATATATATATAATAATTCATTTACCTAATTTATTAAAATTAAAAAATTAATTATCTATTTTAGTTGATAAAATAAATTTATCTTAAATTTATAATTTTTTTAAAATTATTGTTGTAGTTAATTCTTTTCTCTCTTTTAATTGTTGGTTAACATATTATTTCTTTTTTAAATTAGAAATATTTATAGTCTAAAAATAATTAATACAATAATTATTATAAATTGAATCTTATAAAAAAAACAAATATTATTTTAAACTTGAGTCTTATCAATAAGAATGGAGGAGGAGTAATTTCCTTTAAAAAAAATTGTCATACAGTGGCTTGAATTATGTATTTTGTGAATGAGAATGACTTAATTTGAATACTATTATTTAAGTCATACACCGAATGCCTATTGCATGTATCAACTAATGTGAAATTTTTGTAGCTTAATTTTTCAGTTTGAGTTTTAAATATGTAAGTATATTAAATACTTGAGAAAAAATCTTATGCTTGTAATAATTTTATTTAACTCATTGTCTTAAATAGAAAATAGTGCCATAAAAAATACTATTATTAATGGTCAACATGTAAAAATTACATAAATTAAATAAAAATTACCACTTAATGATTGTCCTATGAATGTGATCTACATGATCTCTAGTATGTTAAATACTTGGAGGAAAAAAAAATTCGCTCATAATAATCCTACTTAACTAGAATAAGACTACTTCAAATAAAAAATACTGTAGTCTAAAAAGAAAAAAAAAAGTATTATTAACGGCAACGTGTAAAAATCACATAAATCAAATAAAAATTAGCACTTAATGATTGTGCTGTGAATGTGATCTGCATCATCCCTAGCACTCTTGAGTGGAAAAGAAAGAGAGGAAAATGCCATCGTTAATTTCTGATGTCAGAAGGTATTCATCATTATTTATGATAGCACAGATATAATATCGTTTTCTCGCCACAAAATGAAACGAGTGCCAGTTATTAGTATGACTTTGATTACACAAATCAATCAGGTCTATAAGCAGTGCATCTTCATATTCGCCAACTCAAACTGACTCAGAGCCTTAGAGGATTATCAATTACGCGTTACTTTATTTGTGTTTGAGCGCCGGACCAATTAATATCTCAGACATTGTATTAATTTTTTTTTTTATGAAGTAAGACCTTTTTCGACCGAAAGTCAAAGATTAATTCTTGAAATATTACAAGAATCATAAATCAAACTCATCATTATATGTTTTAAGAAATAAAATTATTTATTAATTATATTAATACCAAATCGATTGATACCGTGTATTATTATTTTATTACTTATGCATCAGTCGAGTTAGTGTTTGTGTATGCATTAAAATGCCTTGTAATGTAAACATAATATAGTAACTTGGCATATACCAAATTTAACAAAATGGTTGTTAAGTAGGGGTGAGAATAGACTAGGCCGGCCTACAGGGGCCTATGATCTAGTCTATATAAAGTCTGGTCTGGCTTAGCCTATTTAATTAAAAGGCTAGACTCAGGTTTTTTTAAAAATCTATTAAATTAAATAGACCAAGCTTAGGCTTATTAAAAAGCCTTATAAGTCTGATAGGCCGGCCTATATATATATATATATATATATATATATATATATACTTATATTATTTTTTGGGTACAATTAATATTATTTTTTAAAAAACTAGCAGATTTCATATCCTATCATATCCTATTACGTTCATATACAAAAATCATATCCTATCATATCCTATTAAGTTCCTATACAAAAATCATATCCCTTTTCTATCAGGTTTTTTTTTTTTTTAAATTTTCCTATTACGTTCCTAACCAAACAAAAATCATATCATTTTCACTTCAAGCTTTTTGATAGAGGTAATTAACATTTTGTGTTTAGCGTATTATAGAAGGTGTGTTATTTATTTATTTTTTGGTAAAAACAACTAGGAATATTAAAGATTTAATGTAAAGAAAACTTTTAAATAGGCTACCAGGCCAGACTAGGCTTTTAAAAAGGTCAGGCCGAGTCAAAATAAAAGCTTTTGATAGGCTATAGGCCAGACTCAGGCCTCAAAAATTAATCGTAGGCTAGGCTCAGGTTTTTTAAAGCCTGGCCTGGCCTGGCCTATTCCCCACCCATATTGCTAAGGAGGGGAAACAGATTCAGTGACTTTAGGGCAGGAAAGTCTCCGTCACTTTCCTCTTTTTTAGGCCATTTGTAACTTGGTCTAGACTTTGCCACTTGTTTTAAAAATAATTTTAATTTAATTAGTAATTTAGTTTGTATATTATTTTATACTGTAAAATTATAAAAAAAAATATTATTGTGTGTAGACTAGTTAGTACAAAATTATTTCAGTTCAACAAGTAATCTTTGAATATTATTCAAATTATTTGAAAATTTCAAATAATTATTAAGTAGTCTTTGAATTTAACAAAATTTCCTTTTTTTTACCAAAAAGGAAATTGTTTGTTATGGACAATAAAAATTTTCTTGGAGACCACTGAAATAACTGTTATAGTTAATCTACAGGCCTAATAGTAATTTTTATTGTTTTAAAGTATAAAAAATATAAGAATTTAATTTAGAATTTAATTTAAAAATAATGTTTTAAAACAAGTGACAAAATCTAAACCAACAAATTAATCTAATGGTCTAAAATGAGGTAAAGTCACGATGACTTTTCCCTCCACAAAGTCACCGAATCCAAGTGAAGGGTGGTTTGCGCAATTGAAGAGTTAACTAAAGTAGGAGAAAATGAGTGAAAGAAAAATGATGACAGGTTGATACGTATACAGCCAAAGGTCATTGTTTTAATATATAGTAAATAAATGGTAAAAAATTTCACTCAACCGTGTTAGTAGTTCAAAAGATTATTTTACAATGGAAACACTGAGACTATACAAATTACTAGCGAGAAGCCCGTGTCGATGCACGGGCTCATACTCTAATTTTGGCTATCATTACTGAAGAAACAACAAAGATATAGATATATGCATTGAACATAATAAGTTGATACCCATTAACTGTGCAGCAAAAAATCAAAGAAATTGTTTAATACCCTAAGGTATTGGATTAACAACATTAATCAAAATATAAATAAAATTAAAACAAAAAAGTCATCAACTTTAGGCATGGTCTTTCAAACCGGGAGGTCTTCATCTCATATAACTTGTTTCCTAAATATGACCTCCCATACATGTTCGTCAAACCTAAAGAAGAACATAACTTCATCTCCTGCCATTAAATTATTTTCAGAGTATTGGAACCATGGATTTGTAACAGATGGCAGACCGTTGTGCACGGTGATCTGCCATTAGTTACGTCTGCCATTTGGACGTTGAACAGGAACATATTTTTTTGATCCAAACAAAAAATTTAAAGCTGATGCTGGAAGAACCTGCATTGAAACCAAAACAATGATTATACGACCATTTAAAGTGATCAACAGTCAATGTAATTTGAAAATGTTATTTGAACTAAGAGAAGACGGGAACCAAAAAATAAAAACATCATTGAATGGGTAACAAACTCCTACCAAATGGTTGGTATGTTCCATCATGTCTTGCGTGACATCAGCGGTAAAGATGTGCCTTCTGGTTGTAACAGCCGGCCTTCGACATGTCTGTCTAAGGATAGGTCCCATGATGTCAACTTAGAAAGAAGTATCTTTTAAGGCTGCAAAAAACCGGATAATGACACTGTCATTAATGTCGTGGGTTCTTCTAAACTCTTTCAGCCCATCAGCAAAAAATCATCGTGTGCCATATTTGCGCACCCTAACAAAATGCTTGGTTCCATTGAAGTCAAATAAAACATAAGTTGGGTAATATGGCCTCCATTGTCTATGGTAAGTCAACGGAACTTCAATGATGTTCTGCAGGGAAACATGAAAACATTAGGCATTAGATATTTTTTTATTTGGAATAAGAGAAAAGGAAAACTGGTTGGGATTGTTAATGTTGAACTTGTGAACACGAAATGCTGTTGTAAATCGTGTTCTTGCCATCGAATTTGATGGGTCCTATAGCACAACATTGAATGTAATTAGTTGCAGAACAAAATAAGATAACAACATATACGAAAGCACAAAAATCGATTCCAAAATGCAAACAACCTATAATGAAGTTATACATAAACATACATAAAGATAGATAAAAAAAAAAACATAACAGAAACCATGGAAGGTAATGATGAAAAATGTGAAAACCGTCCATATTAGGCATACAAACATGAAGTCAATAACCAATTTATAAGGAACAAACACATATAAGAAGCAACACATAAATGACATACAATATACAAAAATAGGCATGATAACATGATGAATATCCTAGTCGACAAAATTACAAACATCACCGTGAATATGCAGTCTATAATCAACATAAACATATAATATAGATATAATAACCATGAAATGAATAATAGAGTGTAAAATAGAGTATCATCATTGTAAGGATGTCTGATGAAACAAATGTCAGAAGTTAAACATAAATAAGAAAGAAAAGAGGAAGGATTAAAATGTTAAAGACTTAATGAAAACATGTAACAAACATCACCATGAATATGTAGTCTATAATCAGCATAAACATATAATATAGATATAATAACCATGAAATGAAAAACAGATTGTAAAATAGAGTATCATCATTGTAAGGATGTCTGATGAAACAAATGTCAGAAGTTAAACATTAAACATAAATAAGAAAGAAAAGAGGAAGGATTAGAATGTTAAAGAACTTACCGCATTAGAGAAGATTGATGATTGTGTACTCATGTTGTTAAGGGTTGAGTGATGTTGTTGGAGAAATGAGAAAAGAAATGTGGACAACTGTTGGTTATGATTTGATATACCTGGGATTTTGTAATTTGTATTGAATGGACTTTAGTAAATACATAACGTAGTTGTCGAATAAGTTATTACACATTGAAAACCGCGTTTAGTTATGTCTCTTCCTATACATTGGAAATCGCTTTTAATTTGGGAGTCTTTTACAATTCCCGTACCCATTTTTTGAATTTTGAAAATATTAATTAATAATTAGGATGCTTTAACAATTCTCGTACTCGGTTTCTTTGATAATGGTGAAAATATTAAAATATTAAATAATTGGGAGGCTTTAACAATTCCCGTATTGGTTTTCTTTCACATAATGGTGAAAACAATTATTACCTTTCTGACTTGTGAAATATGATTAAACGTGTAGAACTTTGTAGAGACGACTAGAACATATACTATATGATGGAGTGGAGTGTACACGTATAGACACGAATTCCAATAGGATCTATTGTGGGGATATTGAACATTTTGTAAAAATATACATACACTGATCTAAACATGCAAATAAATTTAAAGAGCATATTTAGATCAAACAGCGGAAATTAAAAGGAATTACAAGCGTACCTCCAGCCATTGCAAATCGAACGGGAAGCGGCTCACACACGAACCTGAAAGACAGTTTTGTTCTTCCAGACCCTTACTCACTCTGAATAGATGGTGTATTTTTTTTTTGAATAGAGAAGTGAGTTTGGTGATACAAAACTGAGAGCACCCCATCCTATTTATAGAGTCTGTCCATCACAGAGCTCTCTCAACTTGTTATCAGAACGTGAGATAGGAAGTTATCAGACGTGAGATAAGAAGTTATCAGTACGTGACATGATGGGTACGTGATTTGTTACTGAAGGTGGTTGCAAATATATTTTGCAAAGATATGGGATGAATGTGGATGAAAAATGGACCAGATTCAAAATAACTAATTTTTTCAAAAATAATAAAATTAATTAATTAAAAGAACGTGGAGGTGAACGTGCACTTCCAACATTCTCCCACTTGGTCCATTTAACCCAACATCAACCGTAACAAGAAACATAATATATGAGTCATGGCGATAGGTCCTCTGATGATGAGTAGTATCTTCCATGTACCACAATATATCAAGTCTCTCAACACTAGCTCTCAACTTAATGAATAAACCATATGTTTATTCTATATCTAAACCGAATGATTTTTCTCGAAATAAATAAATATGTGCACAAAACGATATGAGAAAATATCTAACTGAATAAGAGTTTCATTGAAAATAACAAATGTACGTACAATGAAATTACATCATGGAACCAAGTCCCATTCGTACTACATGATCCTTAAAATTCTTTGGTGGCATGCCTTTAGTTAAAGGATCAGCAATCATTAACTCAGTGTTGACGTGTTCAATGACCACTTTCTTTTCTTTAACACATTCTCTTATGGCTAAGTACTTGATGTCGATGTGCTTACTTCGACTTCCACTTTTGTTATTTTTAGCCATAAACACCGCAGCAAAGTTGTCACAATACAACTTTAATGGCCTAGAAATAGAGTCCACAACTCTAAGGCCAGATATGAAACTCTTCAACCATACACCATGCGAGGTAGCCTCAAAACAAGAAATGAACTCAGCCTCCATAGTGGAAGTAGCAGTCAAGGTTTGTTTGGCACTTCTCCAAGATACAGCTCCACTGGCTAACATAAAAATATAACCAGATGTTGATCTTCGTGAATCAACGCAACCAGCAAAGTCTGAGTCGGAGTAGCCAATCACTTCCAGACAATCAGTTTGTCTGTACATGAGCATGTAATCTTTTGTTCCTTGAAGATATCTCATCACTTTCTTTGCAGCTTTCCAGTGGTCAATACCTGGATTACTTTGATATCTTCCCAAAACTCCAACAGCGAATGCAATATCAGGTCTAGTGCAAACCTGAGCATACATAAGGCTTCCGACTGCTGAAGCATATGGAATATTTTTCATGTGTTCCCGCTCAAAATCATTTTTGGGGCATTGACTCAAAGCAAGTTTGTCACCCTTCACAATGGGAGCTACACTTGGTGAACAATCTTTCATATTAAATCTCTCTAAAACTTTGTTGATATAGGTTTCTTGAGACAAGCCTAAAATGCCTCGAGATCTTTCTCTATGGATCTTTATGCCTATGACATAAGATGCCTCTCCCATATCCTTCATATCAAAGTTCTTTGAGAGAAATTGTTTCACCTCATATAGCATACCCTTATCATTAGTCGCAAGCAGAATGTCATCTACGTATAATACAAGGAAACAAATCTTACTCCCACTGACCTTCTGGTATATACAGTGATCCATGACATTCTCTTCAAAGCTAAATGAAGAAATGACCTCATGAAATTTTAAATACCATTGGCGGGAGGCTTGTTTCAATCCATAGATGGACTTATTAAGCTTGCAGACTAAGTGCTCACCAACACTAGATAAGAATCCCTCAGGTTGTTTCATGTAAACCTCTTCTTCTAGATCACCATTCAGGAACGCCGTTTTCACATCCATTTGATGCAGCTCAAGATCAAAATGAGCTACTAATGCCAGAATTACTCGAAGAGAGTCTTTCTTAGATACAGGGGAAAAGGTCTCTCTGTAATCGATTCCTTCTCTTTGAGTGAATCCTTTAGCAAAAAGTCTTGCCTTATGTCTCTCAATGTTGCCTTCTGAGTCTTTCTTTGTTTTGAAGACCCATCTACATCCGATGGCTTTTACACCAACAGGCAACTCAACGAGATCCCAAACTTGGTTAGATGCCATAGAATCCATCTCATCCCTCATAGCATTATACCACAAATTTGATTCCTTAGAACTCATGGCTTGTGAAAACGTCTCAGGATCATTTTCGGCTCCAATGTTGTAGTCTGATTCTTGTAGGTACACTACATAATCACTAGGAATTGCTGTCTTTTTTATTCTAGTAGATCTTCTTAATGTTGTTTGGTCATCTTGCTGAGGAACTTGTTCAACTGGTTCTTCACCAGTTTGTTCAATATCATCATGTTGTTCCTCACAAACAACTCGATCTACATGATCACTTTCAACAGCTTGTGGAACTTCAATCACTGGTTGTCTAACACCCATTTTAACTTGAGGGGTGGGAATGACTACCAACCTATTACTTGTCCCAGAAGGTTCAGCTTCACAGTGATCCCTTTCAGAAGAAATGTTCTGAAATTGATCACTCCCACTGATCAAGTCATTTTCAAGAAACTTTGCATTCCTTGATTCCACAATCCTAGTGTTGTGGGATGGACAATAGAACCTATACCCTTTAGACCTTTCAGCATATCCAATGAAATACCCAGTAATAGTCTTAGGGTCTAGTTTCTTCTCTTGTGGATTATAGATTCTTACTTCAGACGGGCATCCCCAAACGCGTATATGTCGCAAACTTGGTTTCCATCCCTTGAATAATTCAAAAGGTGTCTTTGAGACAGCCTTGGTTGGAACTCGGTTTAATATATACGCAGCCGTCTTAAGAGCATCAATCCATAAAAATTGAGGAAGCTTTACATTACTCCTCATGCTTCTCACCATGTCTAATAAGGTTCGATTTCTTCGTTCTGCCACACCATTCTGATCCGGAGAACCAGGCATAGTGTATTGGGCAACAATCCCATGTTCTTGAAGAAATTTCGCAAATGAACCTGGTGCTTGTCCATCCTCTATGTATCTACCATAGTACTCCCCACCTCTATCTGATCTCACGATCTTAATTTGTTTTCCACATTGTTTCTCAACTTCAGCCTTAAAAACTTTAAAGGCACCTAAAGCTTCATTCTTAGAATGAAGTAAGTAGAGATACATATATCATGAATAATCATCTATAAAGGTTATGAAGTATTTCGGACTATTTGCATCCATGTCTGGACAACATATGTCTGTATGTATGATTTCTAATAAATTAGAACTCCTCTTTGCACCCTTTTTAGACTTGTTAGTTTGCTTACCCTTAATGCAATCTACACAAGTCTCAAAATCAGCGAAATCCAAAGTACTAAGTACTCCTTCATTTACTAATCGCTTGATTCTTTCAATAGAGATATGTCCTAATCTCCGGTGCCACAACATAGAGGATTCTTCATTCACAATACATCGTTTTAACCCAACAGAAACGTGCATAGAAGTAGCGTCATTTTGCAATTCAATCGAATAAAGACCATCAACCAATTGGCCATAACCAATAATTTCAGATTTATTTAGTAAATTAAAACCAAAGTCTGTAAAATTAAAATAAAATCCCAAAGGTGCAAGTTTAGAAACAGAAATTAAGTTTTTACAGAAACTAGGAACATAAAAAAATTTCTCCAAATGTAATTTAAAGCCACTACTTAAGACTAAGACGCACGTTCCAATGGCCTCTACATGTGAGCTCATCCTACTCCCTGAGTAGATGCACTGCTCACTTCCCACTGGCTTCCTTAGGCTTTCCATACCCTGCAAGGTATTAGAAACATGGATTGTAGAACCAGAGTCAATCCACCATGTATTATGATTCACATTAATCATATTAGATTCATAACAAACAAAGGCAAATGGTGTACCTTTCTTCTCAAACCAACTTTTAAATTTGGGGCAGTCCTTCTTCATGTGTCCTTTCTTTTTACAGAAGAAACACTTTGACTCCTTTTTAATTGTTGGTTGAGTCGGAATCTTTCCTTTATTGGTGCCTACAGACTTCTTCCTATCCTTTCCAGAATTAGAAGTAGTCAAATTTACCTTCTCACCCTCTTCCATTATCAATCTCTCCTCTTCTTGAACACACATGGTCATCAATTCATTAATAGACCATTTATCCTTATGTGTGTTGTAGGAGATTTTGAAGGGTGTATACTGTTGAGGTAGGGTGCACAAAATGAAATGTACCAGGAAGGATTCAGACATGGTAACTTCCAAGGTTTTCAACTGAGCCACTATGTCCCTTAAGTGCATGATATGTTCACGCACACCTCTCGTTCCAGTAAGCTTAATGGAAGAGAATTGCATAATGAGTGTGCTAGCAAGTGACTTCTCAGAGGTTGTAAACTGTTCATCAATGGCTTTCAACAGATCTCTGACCTTATCATACTGATCAACTGAACCCCGGATACTAGCGGATATGTTGGTTTTTATGAACATAACGGAGAGACGATTAGATCTCTCCCACTTTTCATAAAGATCAACAGCATCAGGTTCGCTAGTTTCAGTAATAGCCGATGGCTCATCCTTCCTTATAGCATAGTCAATATCCATCCAGCCCAAATGAAGGAGAACTTTTTCCTTCCAAACCTTATAATTATCACCTTTCAAAATGGGAAGGTCACAAGAAATATTCATAGATTGTGAAACTGCAAACAAACACAATGCTCATTAAGAAAATTTGAGACTAAACAAATGTCATGTTTTGCCAATGCAAATCATGTCTCAATATATGAATCTAGTGACACAAAACTTGCCTGTGGGCTAAAGTCCTACTCAATTAGATTCATCATGCAACTTTATGATAAGACTATTAAATCATGTTCTTTTCCTTAATTCCTGTGGGTAAATTAAGAAATATAATTTAATATTTTATCCTAATTAATCATACAAATATAACAAAATTCCTGTGGGTAGATTTCATCACATTACATATGATTAATCACAATTAATATTTCTAATGTGATTATAAATTTAGTATATAATTTTACTCAATTAAAGATGCTGTGGCTATTCTCTAATTTAATAAAATTATATTAATCACTTAACATTAAAAAATAATCTTTGCATAAACATACTTAATAATGCAAATGTGCTCAATATTGAATCATAAAAAATTACATGTATACCAATTCAAAATAACATTGCACGTATATTCATTAAACATGTAATAAACTTTAAAGGATTAAATCCAATGCATACCAGTATTTAACATAATATTGCATGTTCAACACAACTTAAGAGACAAACAATTTTTAAACAGTTTGTGCATAAATGATTTATCCTTCAGAAGTTATAAATACACGTGAACTGCAGTTAATAAACAATTAAATTGCAGTAGCTTAGCGGCAAAGGGAGTCCTTTCATGCTTGTAGGGTGAGGGTTTGAAACCAGTATAAGGCGTTTTCGTTTCATTAGGAACGACCCAATAAGCAAGACAGAGGTACAAATAGGCTCTGATACCAAATGTAAAAATATACATACACTGATCTAAACATGCAAATAAATTTAAAGAGCATATTTAGATCAAATAGCGGAAATTAAAAGGAATTACAAGCGTACCTCCAGCCATTGCAAATCGAACGGGAAGCGGCTCACACACGAACCTGAAAGACAGTTTTGTTCTTCCAGACCCTTACTCACTCTGAATAGATGGTGTATTTTTTTTTTGAATAGAGAAGTGAGTTTGGTGATACAAAACTGAGAGCACCCCATCCTATTTATAGAGTCTGTCCATCACAGAGCTCTCTCAACTTGTTATCAGAACGTGAGATAGGAAGTTATCAGACGTGAGATAAGAAGTTATCAGTACGTGACATGATGGGTACGTGATTTGTTACTGAAGGTGGTTGCAAATATATTTTGCAAAGATATGGGATGAATGTGGATGAAAAATGGACCAGATTCAAAATAACTAATTTTTTCAAAAATAATAAAATTAATTAATTAAAAGAACGTGGAGGTGAACGTGCACTTCCAACACATTTTACACGGTACCTTGATAACTAAGTCAGCATTGATATGAAGCTTTAAATTGGACGTGATTGTACTACTTGCCAACCTGCTAGCACATCCAAGTATGACCTTCCATATTCAAAAAAGTTATTAAAATAATACTTAATGACTGTTTTCGAAAATAAAACACATAAATGTTGTGACCAAATTGAATGATAATCCAAAAATTGAATGATAATACAATAAAATGAAAATGAATTTAATAGTAATTACAAATAAATTACAAATAAAAAGTATGATAGGAAAGTCCTCAGGTATAGGAGCAAAATTGAAAATCAAAACGCAAGAAATATGGGTATAAAAAATGACAAAGTAATAATAAAAATAACAAAGTTGTCTCTCTTAGCAACTCATTCAGAAGTGAAACATGACAGTCTCCAAATGAGGATTTCTTTGCAAGATATGAGTACAAATTAATGCACATGTGGCATTAAGATGAAGAACGGACATGAATACTAACATGGAAACCGTTTGAAAATGTAAACTTGTGTCTTGTGATACATCAAAAAACCAAGATGGAATACAATTGAAATCGTTTGACTTGTAATACATCAAAACATGAAAAAAGGTAAAAATTTGCTAAAACATGAAGAAAACAATAATGTGGCCACAATATAACAATAAAATGAACAAAACATGTTGGGAAACATGCAGAACAGACATCAACAAAGCATTGTGAAGGCCTTCTTTCTAGGACATCTTTGCAGAACAAACATGAACATTTAAGCAATTAAAAGAGAATTCAAAAACAAACCTGTAGTTAGGTTTGTGGGACAACATTAACGGCCTTTATTGTGCTTCACTTATCGTTTTTGCCTTGTTTGTTGTTCTCGACCAACATGCAACCAAATAAAAACATGTATGTAATGAGTTGCTAAGAAGGTTGTTCATGATGCAGATGCAACATGAAAAGGTAAATTAACGAAAACTCATATACCCTAACAAAAATGCATACACCGATATACATCGGAAAACAAAATTAACCCATGCAAACTGGAAAATGGAAAAGCTTATAAAGGATGCACATACAACGGCAAAAATGGGTGACAGACAAAATTAACCCACCAAAAATCGAAAAGCAAGGTATAGGAAAAGATAAACTAATGATAAAATGAACAAAGGTCCAACCTTTTGTCTTGTTAGCCTGCGAAAACTCATATACCATAACAAAAACACATACACCGATATTCAAACCTCATGATACATGTCAAACCAAGCTGAAAACGAATTCCAGGCTTAATGAAAAGCGTGAGAGCAAATCGAAACGGAAGAGAATTCAAAATCCACAATCCAAAAGGCACAACGAAAATGGAAAATGGAAAACTGGAAAGGCGTGTAGCAATGGAAAGCGTGAAACATCGAAAAATTAGAAAACGCGCATTGGTAACTGAAGGGGTACGCAGAAAACGATGAAAACAATTAATGGCAAGTGAAAAGACATTTCTTGTTGGCTTGCAGAAAGACAAATACCATAATCTGAACAAAGAAAACATGGTTGGCTAGTAAATGATAAAAAAATGAACAACCCTTTAAGTTTTGTTGTTCAGATAACTGAGAAAACCATAAAAAAGTAGTAAATGATGCAGATGCTAAATGAACAACAAACAACGTTTGTGAACAAAAAGGTTGAACCACGTTGGCATTGTGAGAGCCTTGTTTGTATCATGATAGATGAAGATGATAGATGATGATATATAAATATATAAACATATATAACCAAATGAAACACATGAAACCAATGGACATCATGGAAATAAAAAAGAAGTTATGTACGTGTTTTTTCTCGCAACTCATTCAGAAGAAAAACATTGCAAACCACGCAAGATCAAAACACAACAAAAGCCCAAAAAAATTGATCATCACAACAATCCAAAGAGAAAGATAGAAAAGCTGGGTATACGAAAACATATTGTTTACTACCGTTCTTTGTAGTTATCTTTGTCGGCTTCTTTGTCATTCTCGACCAACATGCAACATAATACAAAACATGAAGAGGGTGTATGAAAGATAGGATTCTAAAAAAAACAAAATCAAGGTGCAAAGCAGGATTGACAATGAGGTTGACTAATGTATCGAGTCAAGTAGATAGAGAACAATGACCAACATGGAAATGAAAAAACGGATTGTTCGAGCAAAATGATACATAACAACAAACCACCCAAGAAAAATCCATTAGCTTCGTATACAAAACAATAAACTCATTGTAGAACAAAAAAAGGTCCAACCTTTTGTACTAATCATAAAAAATGAACAAAGCTCTAAGCTTTCTTGTTGTAATGAATCAAAAAACCACAAAAAGGTAGTAAATGATGCACATGCAACATCAAAACCCAACAAAAAAAGGTCGAACCTTTTGTACTAATCATAAAAAATGAACAAAGGTCTAAACTTTGTTGTTGCTATGAATCAAAAAACCACAAAAAGGTAGTAAATGATGCACATGCAACATCAAAACCCAACAAACCCCGAGCAAAATGGTACATAACAACAAACCACCCAAGAAAAATCGAAAAGAATCGTACACAAAACATCATACCTGCAAACGAAGCCGAAAACGAACAACAAACAACGTTTATGAACAAATAGGTCGAACCTTTGTTGCTTGAAATACCATGACACCTGCAAATCAAGCCGAAAACGAAGAACAAACAACGTTTATGAACAAAAAGGTCGAAGATTTTGGTTTGTTTTGTGCGAAAAAAGTAAAAAACCATCATACATCCCGAACCAAGCCGAAAATGAACAACAAACAACGTTTATGAACAAAAAGCTCGAAGCTTTTGGTTTGTTTTTGTGCAAAAAAAGTCAAAAACCATCATACATCTTGAACCAAGCCAAAAACGAACAACAAACAACGTTTATGAGCAAATAGGTCGAACCTTTTGGTTTGTTTTTGTGCGAAAAAAGTAAAAAACCATCATACATGTCGAACCAAGCTGAAAACGAAAAACAAAAATGAGGAAGAAAAATGGAAGTGCAAACGATTGCTGACAGAAAAGACCAAAGCGGATAATGGAAACCATGGAGAGCAAATCCAAAGGGGAGAGAATTGAAAGGCACAATAGAAATCGGAAAAATGCAAATGCTTCAACAGTGTAGACCCAAGTGGAACTCGAAGAGGCAAAACAATAAGTTCAGCGTGCCTCGAGACCACAAAATGCATTGGTAACTGAACCGGCAGTAGAAAACGACAAAAAACAATAAATGCACAGTGAAAAGACATTTTTGGGCAGCAAAGTGGGTTGCTGGGAGCGCGACACGTAAGCCCTGACAATGCCACGTAGGCATTGTCAGGACCTTGTTTGTATCATGATAGATGATTTGAACTGCTTAAATAGATTTCTTTCTGCATTCAATGTCTTCTCCTTTTATGTCATGAACAAGGTTGTGTTTGATATAAAAGGATAGAAGAAAAGAAGGAAATAAAAAATCTTACGAATTTTTTGCATATATTCTTGAGAATTAAGTATAAATAAACAGCTAATTTATAATTTTTCATATTTTACAATATGATTATGGGTATAAATAAATTTTCAATTTTCTGTGTTACTTTTTTCTTTGATTCACCGTTTTCGCTTCTATTTTATCACTTTCAAGTTTGTGTGATACTTTGGACATGGATATTTTGGAGGTGCGAAAGTTGAAGACTAAATTAAAATCTCATTGGTTACCAGAAGTTTTTATAATGAGTAGTTTTGTGTCATTCATTCTGATATCTCGACATAAATCACCCAAGTTATTTTTGGGTGAACATTTCAACCATAAAACTTATCCTACCAAAAAGATAAACGAAAGAAGCAAACCTTATTTACTCTTGTATCAACATTATCTATAGCCTTCTTGACTTGAGGAAAAGGAAAAAGGAGCGTCAAATACACTTCTGAAAAGGTATCAACAGTTTATTCTTCCACACCATGGGCATTAACATGTTGGAGTACAAATTTTTATAATTAAAAACTCAAGATTTTGAGAGTCTTTAAGCAACCAAATGATAATCCCCATGAAACCAAGAGGGATGCACACTAATGAAAAGTGCACCTTAAAAGGTTAATTGCTTCATCGCCCTAAGTTAGTATAATAATATTATTCTAAAACTGCTTCCATATTCTCGTGCAGCTTAACTTACAGACTGAAAAAGCTCTTCACCTTTTTTCCTCAAAAAAAAAAAAAAAAACTAAGCAAAAGAGAATCTATAATGGCAACAACTGCAAGTCTCTACTTGAGCGTCCCTGAAACTATAGTACAACAATGGGGCCGTCATTGGCATAAATGATGAAAACTTCCCTCAGCACAGTCATTTGAAAAGATAATTTTTTTTTTCTTTTGGCAGTCGCAGACAATCAAAGGTAGTGGAATGTGTGATACCTTGCAAGCCAATATACAATGTGGGAACGAACTGCTTCAAGAGTAGAGGGAAGAAAAAAAAAGCAGTGTGACACCCCTGCTATGTGGAAGTTATTGTGAGTGATTCCCAACTTCAGCAGAGAAAAAAAATGGCGCATAAAAAGTGGGCAATAAATCAAGTCAGGCCAAAAAGATAGGCTCATAACAGGATTTTGTTATTGGTCAAAGTATGCAGGGAGAATATCTAACGAAGAAATGAGAAATCCTCGCCTTTCGGCTGCTTTACCCTTTGCAATCTTTGCACAGGGAGTTGAAAACTGACCATATCTATTTTCAGATTGCCCACTGGGAGTATGTGGTTTGTCCTGCAAACAAAAGAAAATTTTAATACCAAATAAATAGCATGGTTTGACAAATATAAAAAAGTGGCACAATGGTTATATTTACCATGAAGCTTGTTCCATTATAAAGCTGGGTGGGAGATATAGCATCTGGCTGTTGCGAGTTTTTCAAAAATCGATGTTCTAGTAAAACTGCAGCTGTTGGCCGCTCTGCTGGATTTCTTTTAAAGCAGCACCTCAAGAAATCTTTACCCTCAGATGAAAGTGTTTCAGGTATAGGAGGGGTCTCCTTCATAACCTTAAACAGAGCTGCAGCCTGCATAATTAGAAAAGAAGTTTATTTAGCAAGATAAAAAAAAAGGACCCGTATACAGATAGCATCTCTGCCTAATCCACAAGTTGCAAACAGAAAAAAGTTGGCTAAAAGATGCCTTAGCTGGTTGTTAAATTGAGGTTTGCCAAAATAAGTAAAAAGTTGACACATTATCCTACATTACCAAACTTCAGAATCTCATATTCTCATAGAAGCAGATATAAAACCATGTCTAAATAAGTAGTTTTCAAGACCATTGGAATTCTATTACCAATGAGAAATCTTATACTATATGGTTATTGAAGTAGCCTGAGAATAGCAAAGTTGAAAACAGGCAAACAAGATTTTTTTTTCAGGTGCTTACTCCTTCATATTCACTCCAAGGAGGCTTCCCAGTGAACATTTCAATGATGGTACAACCCAAACTCCAAATATCAATAGCAAAAGCAAGATCAGGGCTGTTATCCTTTTGTATCACAGCCTGCAAAAGCTGTATGAGAATTGAGGTGTTAGTGAGGAATGTGTGAGATGGACATTACAGGGTAATGTAGAGTAAGAATATACCTCTGGAGCCATCCAGTATGGACTTCCCCTCAAAGAAAGATTAGCTTCAAACCCAGTTAGCTGTGCAACATAAAGATCCCAAGTTATAAACTTAATGAAACACCTCATGTACAGATTAAACTTGATGAAACACCAAAATTCAACAGCGCAGAATAAGAATCAAAGCTTGAAAATACTTATTCAAGCAATGAAATTGAAAAAGAACTCATGCAGCACCTGATTATTATGCAAGAAGTTTATTCGGAAACAACTGAATCAGCTTTAAGGGGTGATAGAATTGCTGAGCTCAATCAAGAGAAAAGGAATTTTGAAAGCAATAAGTTTGACCTTTTTAACTTAGGCATGTGTTTCTATTTTCTAATGCCAATTTCTTCTAGGGAATTTTTCAACAATAAATAGATAATCATATTAGCAAGTAGATATACAAAGACTCAATGGAAGAAAATAAACCATTCTCTGCAATGCAAAAGGACTGAGTAGAAAATGTAAATCAAAGAGAGGGGGAGACTTGGAACTCACATGCTTAGCCATCCCAAAATCAGCTAGCTTAACAACTCCAGCAGAGTCAACAAGCAAGTTAGCCCCTTTGATGTCCCTATATGCATACATGAAAAAAAATAATAAATAAGCACATGACAAAATGTTCCAAATCTAAAATGAATTAAAAATTCTAGAAAACATAATCATTTTTCCAACAAAAACGAAGTAGTTGCATATGTATCATTCTAAAGGTTGAGTTCAAGTTAGTGTAAAGCACTTCAAGCTTGTGAATGCACCTATGAATTGTTTTTTTGCTATGTAAATAAGCCAACCCTGAGAGAATATGGCGAGTGAAATTCCGAATGACAGATTCTGTTATGGCACCACAATGATCACGGACATATTTATTAATTGAACCAGGATGAACATATTCCAGATAAATATAAAACCGGTCCTCAACCTGCAAGCACATATGTTAAGGTTTTAAGGCTGTTACAGAATAATGATTATTAATCTTGAGCAGCTAATTATGAAGTAGGAGATTGCTTACTATTTCACTGCCATAATACTGTACGATGTTTGAATGTTTTAGATTGCTAAGAACTTTAATTTCCTGGAGAAAAAGAATAAACTAATAAGAAGGATAAAGAGGATATAGAAAATAGCATATCTTCAAAACTATTATGGAACGATAAATATATATAGCCAAGCAGCCCAAGCCATTAATAATACAAATAACCTCATCAAGTATTCAATTACAGTGGACACTAAAATGAAATTAGGAGCGTCACTGCAAAATATATGATATCGGCCAAGGCATAGAAAAAAAATATATAAAGGTAAATTAATAGACTAGTTAATCTGAGCTGAGTATCTTAACTGCTCAACACGAAAATTATTTTTATTACAATTACAATTATAAAGTAGCTGCATTAGTTATTAGAAGTTTCATGATAAAACATTTCAGAAGCAAATTTGCTAAGCAGAATTATACGATTTTCTTAATCACGCAGCTATCAGTTCCCAGTTTTCATATATAATAAGAAACTTCAAAGTGACTGAATATGTGTTCTCAATTCTCATTCAGGATTGGAAAGAGACTTACTATTCCAAAGAAATTGATTATTTGACACACTGACTTCTGTAAAAGTCCTATTAACAAATATGATATGTACTGTAATAACAACACAAAAAAACAAGACACACAAAACTCTACGCAGTTGCCAAATAGACAGTGGCAAAAAGCAAGTAGTGGACAACCAACCTGCTCTAACTGCTTTATACACTCAGCAGATTTTGGATCATCAGGAAATAATTCTACTTCCTTCATTGCACATAATGCTCCGGTTTCCCTGTCAAGAAGCAACATCTGTTTCAGAGCCTTAGAAAAAAGACAACAGAAGATCTTAAAATACTCATGAAACATTTACGAACCTATTGGTTGCGACATAAACGCTTCCAAACGTCCCACGCCCAATAAGTTTCCCTTTCTTCCATTGGCTTTTCATTGGCAGCGATTCTGACTTAACCATGGCGTGGGAAAAGGTAGCGGCAGCAGGCGGCGAGGTCAAGCCAGCCCTGGGAGGCAGGGGCAAGGGGTGAACAGCGACAGGAGGAGCATTATTTTCGTGGCGCACTGTTGGGATCTCGAGTGATAACATGGGATGTATGGGGGATGGAGGTCCACTAAAAGTTCTGGTGTGTTTCTGGGGACTTTTTCTTTGTGGACTTTGATGGGAATTGGGAGAAAGAGAAGTTTCTGTGCTTAACGCGGATAAATCAAAGAAGGCAGGAGGTAGCAACCCTGCATCACAGGTAGGCATTTCTGGTGTGGACCAGAACTGATTTCCTTTTGGACACGCATAATAATATGGCACAAAATCACCATTCCTTGTTTTCTGAGGACTCATTGAAGGACTACCCGAAATACTCCTCCTATGAGGGACATTCACCAAGTTATTATTACTATTATCTCGAGCACTCTCACGGCAACCACTTGCATCTTGCTGCACCATTCTCGATGACCTAGTTTCTGCCTGCTCCATATTCCTTCTTGTCTCTTGGCTAGCAAAAACACTGTTACAATACAAGATTCAGCCAAATAGGTTAGCAAACTCACCGTTGAAATCTCTTCCTCAAACACATGGCAAGGCACAGTACAAAACCACAATGCATAAGCAATCATGTCTGAATAAACTTCTGGATAAACATTTATAAGGGAAGAAACTAAGAAATGTAAAACGAATTGAGCTTTTCTCATAAATTAAAATCAACTTCTGCACACTTAGCATTTGTAGGAGATCGCTGATCTAACTTCTCCAGAAACTCAGATGCATAAGTTAAGTTTAACTTACGAGAGAAACTCTATTAATTTTACCTTCTTTTTTTTTTTTCCTTCTTCGCATATAAGTGTTTATAGAAAAGTTTATGCAAATAGTGTCATAAACTTTCAATTATACGCACAAACATATGCATCTCAATCTCATGATCCAATCTGAAACAATAAAAAACATGCAAATCTAAACTAAAGAAATGAAGGAAATCAATGATAATTGAATTGAATACGCAACTTCCCTAACACAATTGAAAAACATTAAAAAAAAAAAATTGGTTGAAGAAAACAAAGGCAAAATTGAAAAATCAACCTCCGCATCCGAAAGCCGGTGGTGGTGGTGGAGGGTGCAGCATCCTTGGGCGAAGGAAGACGGCACTCGCCGTCTCGCTGACGGAGCACGGCGGCGGAGACAGCGAGCTCCGGCAGGGGCAACGGCTGAGGCGTGCCGGGGGAAGAAACCAGTGCATCTTCGTCGTGATCGCCGACGTGGCAGGTGCGCTTCTTCGCCGAATTTCCGAAGATCCATGCCTTCCGGCGGTGGTCGGGGGCGGCAGAAGAAGAAGACAAAGATAACGACGACGAAGACGAAGACGAAGAAGAAGGATTCGAAGAAGGCGAGAACGAAAGCGTGGGCAACCACCTCATGGCTTTTGTCTTTCCACCACAGAACCGAACCGAACCGAACCGAACCAAACCAAAACAAAGTAACAAACCCTCTCACTTCATAACAATGTGGTTCGCGGAGACGACGACGACGACGTCGTCGTTTTCGGAGCGCAATGCAAATTGTTTACCAACACAACCATCGTTTTGGAAACGTTTCGCACTTTTTCGCGGTTCTAGAAATTAAGCAACGAAAGAGAACTATTTTTTCCCTCTTCTTCAATTGCTTTTACTTTTTTTTTTGCAGCAACAACGATGATTGAAGAAGAAGATGGCTTTATTAACGAAGAGGAAGACTTAAAAACAAAAGCCCCTTTTACACAAAGTCAAAATATTATAACTTTTTTTTTTTTTTTTCCTTTAACCGAGTCAAGGTCTCTCTCGTCTCATCTTTTTCTCTGTTGGCACAGAGAATAAGAGAGAACATAAAAGTTCTAGCTCGTTTTGTTTTTGTTTTCCCAACATAACAATTATTTTACCAAAGTGTGTGAAATTGTGCTATTTTAGATGCTGTAGTTATTGTCAACTGTTGTTCTTGTTGTTCATATCTTTTCAGTTTCCTTTCTTACCTTGTTTATGTTGTATAATTTGCATCATCATCTATTCTAAAATCTAATTCACTATCTTCATTTACTTGTGTTGTTGTTTGTTCATAAAAATATGATTAAATATTACTTTTGATCTTTTATCATTTAAATATTTTATTTTATTTTGGTGCAGTTTCAAAAATTTATTTTTATCTTTTTATATTTTTGAAGGGTGTTATTTTAATTATTTTTTGCTGAAAAATTAAATATGTTAACAGAAAAGTGTAATATATCTATTAATGTTGATTAGGATAATAATGTGACATATTAATTAAAATACAAAAGAATCAAAAATAACATTTAACCTAAAAATATTAATAGGCTTTAATCTCAATCTATTGTGAATGTAAAAATAAATTATAATTGATCAGAGGTTGTAATAAATATAAATTAAGTTTGATGAAATGTACTTTCATTATAAAAAAAATTATATTAGTAATTAATCAGAAATTGTTACTTATGGGATTTTTAAAATAATTATTATTGTAAAAGTCAATAAATTTATTAGATATATCGGTTTAGGTTGTGAGTGTATAACTTATTTTCTTATATAAATTTTAAAACAATTAACACAAAAAATAACAAAATCACTGTACATGATCATTTGTAAATATATGATATTGTAGCTTTTTTAATATCATTATAAATTTAAAAGCATGTACTATAAATATATTAATTTCTACACTAATATTAGAAAATCACCTTTAGTATAATATTTTAAATAAATGTTACAAATGTTAATAAATTTATTATACTCTTGTTTTGTAAAAAAATTATTATACTTGGTAATTTATAAGAGCATTCCTAATGCTCATTGTTTACTTTAAGAAATTGGTGCTTAATTTTTTTAATCATCGAAGAACATTTACATGTCACGTTTGATTGCTTAAATTTAAGTTTCGTTGCTCTTATAAGCAAAAATTGCTTATGATTAAAAAAAATATTTTCTTGTCATTTTAAGGGTGAGTCATTTAAGTGTGTGGGTTATGAATTATTTAAAATATCTTCAATGATCGTTGCTTAATGAATTACTTATTTTAGAACATTATTGCTTGGTTGTTCTGTGGAGTTGCTTAGGTATGATATACAACTATGGGCATTGGTGGATCCACTCGAGAGGTTATGCAGGCAATTGTCTCCACAAGATTTCTTTTTACATGATTAATATAATAATTTTTATTTTTGACTCCATAAAAAAATTAGTGTTCCCCAATAAGATAATAATTTTTTAAAATGAATGTACAAAATTATAAAGATAAAAGAGAGAATAAATTGATATTAATTTTATCACTTTGTCTTTCTAATTTTTTATAGTATTGGAAATAAAAAAAAATCATAATACTTTCTAAAATATGAAAATGTGTAAAAAACAATTATACTTTATAAATATAGGTATTTCAAATTTTTTTTGTTATATCATTATCTATTTTATAAAAAATTGTAATAATCTTCTCCTATAAAAATATTATAAATAATTTCTTTGTCCCTATACTAAAGAAATTTTTTAGATCCACCACTAAATATGGTGATCAATTTATCAGAGATAAAAAAAAAACGTAACACGAGTTGCATAAATTACATTTCATTGAACTTATGGTTGTAACTATATCATTGAAATAAAATGTTATGAGTTGTTTAATTATGATGTAATATTGTGAGGAATAATTAATTAATAAGAGATAAAAATAAATAAAATACATTACATCAATCGGAAATGCTTCAATTGAATCACTAGGTAATTTTCATTGTTACTATTGATTTATTGATTTATTGTACATTGTTGTGTAAATGACTTCTGGAATATGGATATTTGAACGAAGAATTATGTGGAATGATGGAGTTTGACATTCATGAGAAATGAGAAGACGGGTACTAAGTAAACCATATATTTTATTCCAATAATATAGGACCGGATTATAATACTTTATTATCGATGATTGCGCGTTTTTCTATTTGGTAGTAATTCCTTCTAGACAGACTGACATTAATATAAAATAATTTAATAATTGATTCTCATTCCCAGTACTGGCTTTGAGTCATTGACTCCAGACAACAATGTTTAATAAGTCAAATTACATTAGATACGTCCTGTCATAACATGTAGTTTAATTTAAAAAGTTAATTGCATGTATTTTTAAACTGCTTGTACTGTTGTATGTTACATTAGAACAGATCGAATTTGAAGAAAATAACTATTTAATTGAAATAGATTGTTTTCTTAACTGAATTATGAATTAATTTTAATATATTATTACTGTAAAAAATTATATTGTTAAATAATTAGAAATTATCTTAAATAATTTTTATAAAATTAGTATTTTAGCATGTGCATTTAAGTGTTTAATATATATCACTAAAATTTATAATTTATAATAAATAAACATTTTTAATTATATAAATTATATTATAATTAAGATCTAAATTCTTTTAGTATTGTTGTTGTCATGATTGTGTTATTTTTTAATATTTTTATTTTTATTTTTATTTTTTTTAACTTTTTAGTATCTTTATTATTTTTTAGCAAGTTTAGTTATTTATGTGAAATTTTTTTTATATTGCATTATTTAATAGTAGAGTAATATAAAATAAAATGAATGACTCATTTTATCTATCTCCCATTTGTAAAAAAATTTAAAAAACTAAAAACAAAAAGTCTAAAACTAAAAGCTAAAACTAGTTTTGATTTGTAAACTTTTCAAAAATTAAAAACAGAAAATTACCCCGAATGACGCCTAAGCTAAAATGAAATTAAACTAATTTTTAACTTAATTTTAAAATATTATTAGTCCAGTTTTTAATTTTTTTTAATTTTTTGTTTTTAGTTATAAAATAAATCATTTAATTATCTCATATCTCCCAAAAAGATCACCGCAACTATAACTGCCATCCTTATATAAGGGGTGTTTTTTTTTTTTTTTTATTAACCGGATTGATTACAATGAGAAAATAAAAACCTAAATCGAAAATTGAATTGACCAAAAATTCGGAAAATAAAAAATTTATTGGATTCGATTGAATTGAATTTTGAATTTGATTTTTAGAATCGATCAAATTCAATGCAAAACTCACATTCTATTTTTTTATTGTAAATTTATAATATCACTCATTTTATATTTATTTATTTATACATTTTTAAAATTATCTCATATCTTATATGAAAAATATATTTAACTAAACATAACTTTTTATTGACTATTTATGTTAACATGCATAAATATAATTATTAAGCTGTGTAAATATATTTTTTATATTGTATATACTTAAAAATTTATACTTTTATTAGTTATACAATGACATATAGATGACATATTTAATATTTTAAATTATATTTATTATATATATATATATATATATATATATATATATATATATATATATATCTCATCATTTATTTAATATTTTCTAAAAAATAAAAGTAAGATTAATACTGAAAATCAAATTAATCCAAACTACTTTAAAATTGTATTAGATAAGATCAGATTAAATTTTTAAACAAATCGAATATTAGATGAATAATTTAAAAAACCAAAGTGAGTGCCAGTATTTTTCTCCTTGGAATTGATTCAATCTAATTTACTATCACAATATTATCATTATTTGTGTGCTGCCATCAATTAACTGTTGTTGCCACAACTATCCACAACTATCACTTTTTTTTTAACTGGTATTGATGTGCCCCTAAAAAAATTATCAATTTTAATAAAATAAAGTCGTTTGTTATCAAAATAATAATAAAATACACAATAATTAAAATTTTGAGTGATAAAATTCGTAAGAAATAAATTTTGGTAATTCATAAAATAATAAAAGTTTGATGGTAAAGTAGATAATTAAGCTAAAAAAATAAAACTTTAATTTTTTTTTTCGAAAGGAAATGTTTCGTTTACACATCAAATCTGATGTAAGAATTGAAAGGTTGATTTGAAGTAATTTGTATATTATCTGATAATAAGTTCTAGTTTTTGGTTTCAGAAATTATTATTTTGAATAATTTATTGTTTCATTCCTAATATTTTTAAGTTCATTATGTTGTTACAAATGATCTATTATTTATTGGAATGCAATAAGTAATTATTTAGGTGAGTAAAATATATTTTGTTGTGTGGAATCTACTTTCGTTCTTTGAAAAATTCAAACAAAACAATAGATTATTTGTTTCAAATAAAATTTTTTTAGAATTAAATAATTGTTATGTGTTTTACTCGTTATTTATTTCTTTTAGAGGTTATAAAACATTGTTTTTTTTTTTTTATTATTATTGAGCCACCATGTCAACCAAAATGGTCAAAAGACATGATTGCTACAATAACACTCCATAAAGTAAGCATATTAGCTTTTTTCATAATTCAAGCACGAGAAAAGAGAGGATGAAGTAGTAGTATAAGCCATAACAGACAATTTAACATCTCAATTACTCGAAGTTGAAACGTGTCCAAGGTAGACTTGGTCAAAAGTCACCCAACTTGACAAATACCCTACTTCCGCCCTCAATTTCACAAAACTTTAAAAAACTGGTGATTAAATGAGTGGACATTTGTTCAAGATTTAATGTTGAATCGATTTTATATTTTTTAATATTATATAATATTTTAAGTAATAAAATAATATATAATTAAAAAATTATAAATTAATATAAATAATTAAATTATATGTTTTATGACATAAAAATTAATAATAATTGATACTTATTTAAGAATATATTTCTATTTTAAAAATATTTTAGATTAAATGATAAAATTAAAAAGCAAAAAAATAAAAATTAAAAAGACTAGTTTAATTGTGGTTTTTTATATTGTTTAACCCATTTTTGATATGTTTTGATTTATTTTTTAAAGTCTCTATACTGATCTCCTCACTAGTTCCCATTTGAACCAATCGATTTGATTTTGATTTTAGAAACCTTGTTTTTAAATTTGATTTAACTATTTTTTGTGTTCTTGTAATCTAGTATTTTAATTTATCTTTGTCCTTGCAATCATTATTTTCTTTATATATTCATTTTATTTTTCATCCTTATGATACTTTATAATATTTTTTACAGTTCAAAATATTTTTGTTACTATTCAAAGTGCTATCTAAGATAATTTAATAACAAAAAATAAAATAAAAATATTTTACAATAATTAAAACAAAAAATTACAATAATAAAAATGAAAAAAAATATTAAATTATATGAACGAAAAAATATTTAAGCCTTTAAATTTTAATTGTTTATCTTATCGACCTTTTCACGGGTTTGGCTCTGGGTGTTTGGATTGATTGGCAAAAAGAATGGATAAAATGAAAAAAGTCATGCACTCATGCTCACAAATATTCTAGTAATGATGGTTCGTAAATTAATAAATAAAAATCTTTATCATAGATCACGAAAAGATATATTAAAAATACCATAAAATACATTAATAATGTTTTTTTTAAATTCTGTTTATAACTAATAATTTAAAGATACTTGTTAAAAAATTTCAAATGATATTAAATTTATTTTCTTATTTAAAATAAGATTGAACATGACACCATATGTTTTATAAATAAATAATATATAGACAGACAATATAAATATTTTTTTATACTATTATCTAATCATAAATCGTTATTTATAATAAGTTTGAAAACTTTTTAATAATCACCTTAAAAATAATATCAATATAATTTTTAATTATTAAGAAATTCTAACTTGATTTAATCAATGTGTAAGTTTTTGTAAATTCTCTATTTTCGGAGTTTGACTTCTCTCTTTTAAAAAAATTATAATTTCTAATTAATTCACAATCTAAAAGTTTTACTCCAAAAGTGTAGGCTTACTCAACTCGTTTCATTCTTCTTTATTTTCCTTTAAATGTTGGAAGCATGAAAATATTTAAAAATAAAAATATTTGTTCTATTTTATTTCTCTTATTAAATGTTTTTGTAGTGTGCTTCTTAAAAGAAAATACAAAAAAGGGACATGATGCTAATGCTTTGTTTGTTTCGTGAATAATCATGGAGGGATGGATGTTACGTGGATAAACCATGGATTAATCATAGAAGGTTGGAAAGGGGCAAGAATGACAAACTTACTTCATTAGGATAAGTCTATCAAAGGAAAGGAGAGTTTTCGAAGTGGATTTCATGCACTATTACTATCCGCCTAAATTTGGATGAAAAAAGAAGAAAACTTTCTATTTTTTTATATATATTTTTTACGATGATATTTGTACAAAAATAATCCCGTGGGAAGTATGATTAATTTTCCTCAGGAGCCTTGAGCGCACAAAGATAGATATTTTCCTCCCAACATAATTTATTCTATATCAAAAATCAATCATCGTTTTACTTGTGTCAATTGTTGGTTTTTATTCTTCTTTTATATTAAGTCAAAAATTTAAAATATGTTTATTTTTAGTCTCCCATATTTAATTTGAAAAAAAAACTTATTTTAGTTCTTATGTTCAATTTTCATTAGAGATTTTACTTTCATAACTAATAAATTACAAATCATTTACATGATAATTCACTTTTATTTTCAAATATCATACCACATCAAGTGTGTTTTTCTCTTAAAATATTAATTTTCACTGTGTTTAGGCAAAGAATGTTTTTCCTTAAAAAAAAAAAGGCAAAGAAGAATGTTTGAACAGAGGGACTAAAATTAGCTCCATTAAATTACAAAGGCTAAAACAATCCATTTTAAATTTGAAGGATAAATAAATTTATCCAAAATTCGAGACACTAAAAAATATTTAAACCTTTAAAATTCAAAGTATTTATATCATTTTACATACATATTTTTTCACCTTTTACATAATTTGACATGTTAAATATAAAATAAATAAAAAATCTTTATTTTCTTTCATTATTTTCATACCAATTAACTTAAGAAGCATTTCGCTTTCTACTTTCACTTTTCTAAATTAAATATTTCCTCCAAGACTTTGTCAATTTTGTTTTGTACCTTATCAAAGACTAGTGGCGAAGTCCAGTGCCAACTGTCACTGACATCAGCTAAGTGTTTTAAGTACCCAAGAAATCAATGGTTATGCAGCTGACCAGAACAATTTCTATTGCAGACTAAAAGGTGAACAAAAAAACATAATCAAACTCTTCTACACAGATGAATCCTTAAAAAGAACAGAGATATGTCAGAATTTAACGAGACCAATTCTCATGCAGGCCGAATATTAATATTCAAGGATTCACCCTTTATCTAAACCGCGTCGACACAGACTGATATCTTTCTTGTCAAAGTAACTTCTGATAAGTGTTTTATAATATTTAAGAAAGAAATGCTCATTAAGGCAAATTCAGTGAATCTAAGTTTGTTCTTCCAAAATATTATCCGAAGAGACGTTCCACTTCCAACGGTGCCTTCTATAAGTGTTTATAATATTACTAAGTAACTTAACTTCTGAGATTATTTAATAAAGAAATACTTATAGAATCAAATTCAGTGAATCTAAGTTTTGTCCCACTTTCAAACGGTGCCTTCGATAAGTGTTTATATTACTATATCCCATTATCCCTGGTCATGTTCAATAACTTAAATATCTAACTCATGCAATGAAATCAATAATCCATTAAAAATCAACAATCACCTATATTGAAAGTCAATTAAAGTCTTAACACAAAAAACAGCTGGTAACATTTTAGGTGCTGTACTCATTAATGCTACAAAAGATCACCAAATTAAGGTGTTAGCCCTGCTTATTTGGAAATTGCATGTCTGCCTCTGCATTTTTCCCAAATGAACGTTCTTTTTTCGAATCTGGCATGTTGTTTCAGTGATCACGCCTCAATAGGTTCTTTGTTTCCCAAACTTGTTGGAACTATTTTACATACGGGCATGTTTTCATTCTTACTGAGAAGCTTCAAAGATGGATGAACCTCGATATCGCGCATGAATATTCTATCTTCAATATCTAGATTGCTCACATCCACAGCAATATTTGAAGGAATGTGCTCAGATGGACAAAGAAATCTTAGACTAGGTCTGATCTTATTCAAAATTCCTCCTGTAATGGCATATAAGTTTCAACCATATTAACATTAGAACCACAAAAATCCCAATGATATTAAATTGACTTTGCAACAATTGGCAACCGCCCCCCTCCAAAAATAATAATGATATTCAGAGCATTCATGAACTGTGAATGTTGATGTCAGAAATTAGACAACCGCATATTTTAGCAAAGCATGGAATGTAAGTCAATTGACCCAACATAACAACAGTCTTCCCAAGGCATAACAAGCAGAAGTCATCAACCATTGAAAGTTGGAGGGCTGAACACTGATCTTCAACATACACTGTCAAAAAATATACTATACAGAGTTGTAATTAATAGTAAGTTTGCATAGTCAAAATGCCTCAAATTTTCCTTGTTTCCAATTTACACTGGTCTTCACCATCCTTCCAAAAGTTTTTCCTGGTTATCAAAATTGACATTATTTCTCTGGAAAGGTTGACCATTCAATGAAGAAACTTTAAATGCTGATGAAACAGTGTGTTTAACCTAAAGCTATCACATAGCCTCTAGGTTATTACTTTTACTCAGCCTACCACAGGAAAAACAGAAGAGCATGAGAACAAAAGGAAAAAAAAAAACGTTAATAAAACATACACACACTTCATAGGACATCCTACTACTGTATTTTAATCAGAAATGTTTTGAGAATAATGAACGATCTTCAACTACAATGTTTGAGAAGACAGAAATGTCCACAAACAACAAAAACAATCAGCAATAATACATATAACTGCCTTGTAACTGCAAGAGAATAGAAGCAATGAAAGTCTATCAACGGGATATTCCTAGACCAAAGCATCTCATACAATCTTAAAAATTGTAACATACCAGCCCCATGTATGGTTATATATGTCAGAATTATTAAGCAATATCAAGCCAGTTATGTCTATCTTGCCCCTATTATTACTTGGAAGCAAGCAAACACAAAGTCCTTTAATGCTTGACTTGGGAAGTTAATTCCTAATGGCAAGCATTTGGAATTTCTTGATGGGGACCAGAAAAATAAAAAAGGAACCCTAGTTTTCTACGTTTGAAGCCAAATTTTCAAAGATATAATAGGTTAAAGACTTATGTAGTTATCAAAGAAATCTGTCATTTTGTTAATTGCATAAAAACTTTGGAATTAGTAATTCATTTGATGATTGGATGAGTATGAGCACCAAACTTCCAGTTATAGTATCTCAAACAGAAACAGTTCGTTACAATTGAAAAACTACAAACATGGACAAACAGTTTCATGTTTGGCAATATTTTCACCCATAATTGTATTCTTTTTTTTTTTCTTTTCAGGAAAGACAAAATAACTTAATAATTTAATTTAAACACACAGACAGCGTAAAGGATTAGCAGGAGAATCCATGTTCAATTCTCGCCGTGTGTAAAATTCCCTTGGGTCAGTAGCAGCCACGCACCACGAGCGAAATTAGTCTCTGTCCCAGGACCAAAAATGAAAACAGCGTAAAGGATACACTGTCATCCAATCATCTGTCACCATGTATAATAAGATTGATGACTTTCCAAATAACTACTTTAACCCCTTGTTTGGTAGATGAGAAATTAGGGGGGAAGGTTTGCTGCAAATAATTTGGTGTGTTAGGAAGAGGAGAAATAAGGTGAAAATAATGTTAAAAATGGTGCGACTCAGCTCACGGTCACAGTACTATTTTTCACCAATTTCCACTCATATCTCCTCTTCTTTTCTCTATTTTTCTTCAACAGAACACCTTTAATTTTCACTCTGTTTCTCACTTATTTGCACTCATCCTTTTTATTCCCATCCATCTTGTTTCTTTCCTCTCCACCAAACAGGACCTAAAAGTCACTTAAAAAAAACTAACAGTAGAAAAAAATTAAACTAAAAAAAAATTTCAGTAAAGCCAGAGTCCTCTGCTAGGAAATCTCTAAATAATGCATACAAAGGATTATCAGTATTGATTATTTAAGCATAGAGAGCACCACATAAGGACCATGTTTTCATGCATTGCATATTTCATTTCATTAACTCCTAAACCCAAACATACACAGTCAAATACCTATACATTAAATTCCAGAAAAATCAAATCAAATCAAATCAAACAAGTTACCTTTCTGAACACCAGGACAGGCATCTTCCCCTTTGAAAACAACAGGCACATCCACCTTCAATTTCATTCCATCCTCAGCCCAAACAAACACCAAATTCAGAATCTTCCCACTCTCTTCGTCCCTATGAATCTACATAACCGAAAACCACAACTCAAAAAATCAAATCATATATAAAAAACTTTAATTACTCATTTAGTCCTTATAGTTTCTATAGTTGCACATATTTTACATTTTATAGTCCCTATACTTCAAAATTATCCGTTTCAGTTCCTACACATACAATTTTTAATCCAATTTAGCACTATATATATATATATATATCATTTTTATCCCTTGTAGTTCTTATCATCTAAGTTCACAAGGATTAAAACTAAAAAGATGATTTTTAAGTAATGACGACTAATAGGTAAAGTTTGTATAACTATAGGATGAAACGAGTGATTAAATCATTATAAGAAAGAAAAGAAAAAAACCTTGATAGGTAACACGGTTCCGGATTCGGGCAAATGCGAGGATCCGGAACCGGCGCGGATCTGGAGCGGGAAGCGCGTGGAGCAGAAGAAAGGCGCGTCAGCGGAGTTGAGGTTAGGGGTTTTAGGTTCCGGTCTGGGCCTGTTTGGGCTTTTTGATTTACTACGTTAAATGGATCTGGGTCTTGGTTTTGTTTAGGACCTTGGTCAGTTTTTATTTAGTTTAAATATCTTTTTCATGTAAATTACTATTTTTTTCATTTTTTTCTCGTAAATTTACTTTTTTATTTTAATTTTTTAAAATATATTTATTTTTTTTTCCTAAAATACTTTAGATAAATTTTTTATTATTCAAAGTGCCATCTAAAGTGTCTTAAGGATAAAAAATAAGATAAACACATTTTAAGAAGATTAAAATGAAAACAAAATTACAAGAACAAAAATGAATAAAATGCTAAATTGTAGGGATGAAAAATATATTTATTATTTTATTTATTTATTATTATTTTATCTAAAAAAAATCAGATAAACATATTGGATGATGAGGATGTTTAAACTTTTAAAAAAATCTTTAAAATAAACATTTTTTTATATAAGTGCTTTTTTAAGAAGTATATAGGATTTTCTTCTTAAAATAAGTAGAAAAAAAATATTTTTTAAATAGAAATAGTTTAAACAAATAAAGTAAATTTTTTTATTAAAATGAGTATTTATTTCAACAAATAAGTTAAAACAAATGAATCATTATTATGTGAAAGTAGAAATTCGTTTTTTGTTATAAACTTTGTAAGGGTTTATCAAATTTTGAGGTTTTTTTCTTCTATAATACCTCAATGTGAATTTTGTAATGGCTTATTGGATTTTACAGTTTTATCTTCTATTATATTTCGCATGAGATGAGTGTGAAATGAGTAAATCATTTTTTGTTATAAATTTTACAACGACCAAAATAAGTTGACTTTATTTTTATCATCAAACTAAGTAGTTTTACAAAATTATATATCAAACTAGGTGATTTTAAAAACTATTCACTCGTGATGAATAATTTTGATTTTTGATATCAATTGTAATTATAATCGAAATATAAGAATGATTTTTTAGATTGATTATAACTACAATTGACGTGTTAATTTTTCACATTAGTTATAACTATAACTGATATAAAAAAATCATTTTTCTATATTAGTTATAATTAAAATGACATCAAAAGTCAAAATCATCTATAATAAATAATTTTTAAAATTATCTAATTTAATATATAATTTACATTTTCAGTCTTGTATTATAAGGTGTATCTCAAAAAGATATGAAAGATTTTTTTTAAGTTGTACACCACTTTCAACTTCTCAAAAAATTCTAAATTTTATGTGTATCTATGAGATCGAGTATATAATTTTGTTTAGTTTACTTGAAATTGGGTATTTGCTGCCTCTCATTTTTCTGCTAGCATTTACATATATTCATGTGATTGAGTCCGAATTTCCAAATTACTTAAAAGTGCCTTGAATTAAATCAAACCTAATTTATAAATAAAAAATGAAGCATTTCAGATTATTTACTAATACTAATATCAAATAGGAGAAAAATATTATGCACCAATAATATAAAATTTTTTATACAATTATTTAGTTATAACTCATTATGTATGATAAATTTATTTTATTAAAATAATTATCTTAAAATAATTTAAATGGTAATTTGTGATTGGATAACAATATTTGATTATTTTACACTGTGAACGTATAAATATTAAACTCTATCAAATAATTTATTTAAATTTTTTCAAAATTTGTTAACAAACCTTTAACCTATTTGTTCTACCCTCTTACTCTTTGTTTAATTATTCATTAATTTTATTTCTAATTTAATAAATATTCTCGTAAATATTGTTCTTTTCTTTATTTCCTTACTTTAATTTCCTTTATCTTCTTTCGCTAACACTTCACAAAGTCTTTGTGGACTATATCTATGCTCGTGCAAGCTTGAAGATTAGTAGGAGTGTCAACCACTGGTATCGAGGGCTTTATTATTCATTTGTCATTGGTTGAATATTCACCACTCAAATTAGTATTTAGTTTGGTGGATTGGTCATATTGAGAGGGTTTATCCATATTTGTGGTCAATTCACAAAATCCTTATCCTAGTTGTGATGACCTCTAAAACTTATTTTTTGATTTTCTTATCGAGGATTTTAAATCCTAAGCAAAGGTGATCATCATCGAGGACGGTGTTTGACGAAAAATTGTCTGTGTTTTAAAGTTAAGAAGTTCCAGAAGAACAACTTAGTTGAATGGAATTGATTATTCTCTAGCAATGAATTAAGACACGGAAATACAATCATGCAAGCTAATAATCAACAATGTAATTTTTCAAAACTTCATGTGCATTGCTCATGGAAAGAAAATCATGTGCGTACTTTGTATTATTTCGGAAAAAAACTTCTTCCGGAAGAAGAATTTGTGACTTCCGGAAGTATCCACAAAGTACTTCCGGAAGAATGTCATCCGGAAGTTTCCGGAAGAACCTTCTTCCGGAAGTTACCTTTTTTTTAAAAAAATTTTATTTTGTAATAATTTAATTTTAATGGATAAACTAAATTATAAAATAATTAATATTATTATACATAAATAATTAAATAATTAGTGAACGTATGTAATGACTAAATGAAGAAAAAAGAAATTTCATTTTATGATAATAAGTAAAAATAAAATTTTATTTTGTTATTTAAGGTGTAGTAAATTTTTGGATGTGATTATATGATAATTTGAATGTACTTGTGTATGATGCATATGTCCTTAAGATGGACGAAGATCAATTGAGGTATGACTTTGCGATGTCACAAGAAGTTCATATGGATTATGATTATGATAATCAAGAAGAATGTGGAGTGAATGAACCACATGTCGATTGTTCAAATGCTTTTAATACATCTCAGGTAATCATAGATAATTTGAGTCATTGGTTGAATTGATGGTTTGTATGAAAATTAATATGTTAGGGTTGCGTTGTAGGTATTCGCTACTCGAGATGATGTTTTGCAATGGGCTCGAACAGTTGCCCATGAAAATGGATTTGTTGCAGTGATTATGAGATCTGACACAGAGACCGGTAGCAGAGGAAGAAGTTCATTTGTGTTAATTGGGTGTGAAAGGAGTGGTACGTACAAGTGTAGAAATAAAGAATTCGTTAGAAAAGACACCGGGAGTAGGAAATGTGGTTGTCCCTTCAGGCTTCGTGGGAAACCAGTGCATGGAGGGGAAGGTTGGATGGTGAAGTTGATCTGTGGGATTCATAATCATGAATTGGCGAAGTCCTTAGTTGAACATCCATACGCCGGGCGATTGACTAAGGAAGAAAAGAAAATTATTGCTGATATGACAAAGTCGATGGTGAAACCGAAAAACATCTTGCTAACGTTGAAGGAACACAATGCCGACAGTTACACCACGATAAAGCAAATATACAATGCAAGAAGTGCATATCGTTCTTCAATAAGAGGAGCTGATACCGAAATGCAGCATCTGATGAAGCTTCTCGAACGTGATCAATACATTCATTGGCATAGATTGAAGGATGAAGTTGTGGTGCATGATCTGTTTTGGTGTCACCCAGATGCAGTAAAGTTATGCAATGCATATCATCTGGTGTTTTTTTATAGACAGTACCTACAAAACAAACAGGTACAAACTCCCACTACTTGACTTTGTTGGAGTGACACCAACAGCGATGACATTCTCTGCTGGGTTTGCATATCTGGAGGCTGAGTGTGTTAATAATATTGTATGGGCTTGGGAACGATTTCGAGGCCTATTTTTAAGACACGATCACCTCCCTCTTGTTATTGTCACTGACAGAGACCTAGCACCGATGAATGCAGTGAAAACTGTGTTTCCCGAGTCTACTAATTTGTTGTGCAGGTTTCATATCGATAAGAATGTGAAGGCGAAGTGCAAATCTTTAATCGGGGAAAATAATGCGTGGGACTATGTAATGGATAGCTGGGGTACTTTGGTTGATTGTCCGTCCGAACACGAGTTCCATGAGTCACATCAGAAGTTTCAAGTTGCTTGTTCGCCTTGGCCGATGTTCATTGACTATGTTAACGACACATGGATTATCCCCCACAAGGAAAAATTTATTAAAGCATGGACGAATAAGGTCATGCACCTAGGCAACACAACAACAAACAGGTATTAACAACTGATTTTATTTGGTAGTAACGATTAGTATTTAATTGTTGTATATTTTCATGTTTGTTGTGTATTTTAAATGTAGGGTTGAATCAGCTCATTGGGCTCTCAAAAGAGTACTACAAAATAGCGTTGGAGACCTATGTAGTGTTTGGGATGCCATGAACAACATGATCACGCTGCAACACGTCGAAATTAAAGCATCCTTTGAAACCAGTACGCATGTGGTTGGCCATGTTTATAAAAAAACCTTATACAAGAGGCTTCTTGGGATGGTTTCGAGGGATGCTTTAAATCAAATTGCTTCTGAGATTGACCGTCTACGTTATCTCGGCAACAATCTCTCTTCTTGTGGTTGTGTGATGAGAAGCACGCACAGCCTTCCTTGTGCATGTGAGCTTTCTAGGTATACTGCTGGCAGCATCCCATTGGAGTCAGTCCATCTTTTTTGGAGGAGACTTTGCTTTTCAGACCAAGGGTTATGTGAGACGGAAGTCACCATCAAGGAAGAAATAGAGGTCATATCTAAAAGGTTTGATGAACTTGATGCGGCTGACAAAGTAACTCTGAAGAGTAAACTTCGAGAAATTGCATACCCTGATCATAACTCTATGTGCTCTCCTCCGTCAAAGGTGAACACTAAAGGTGCACCGAAGAAACCGATGAAAAGAAGTCAAACATCCACAAAGCGTGATCCGTCTTACTGGGAGTATGTTGATGCTTTTCATTCTGTTCAAAGCAGCAACCCTCCAGTGAAATGAAGTGCATCATGTTCTCAACCGCGTTAGCCAACAAGGATCATCCCGATGTTGGATCAATTTGCGTCATTCTTTCAAGGTTTCATTCGTGACGTTGTGGATGTGAAAGCGGATGGTAACTGTGGATATCGGTCCATTGCCGCTTTATTAGGTATGGGGGAAGATTCGTGGCCGTTAGTGCGTAATGAATTGCTTAAAGAACTTGGCAGGTGGTCACATGAGTACATGAACCTCTTCGGTGGCACATAGAGATTTGAACAATTAAAGTTGTCCCTACTTGTTGATGGCTTTTCAAAGGTATGTTTTTATGTTAATTTTTTTTAATAACAATGTTTAAATTACTTACATGTGTATGTTTGGTTCATTCAGGTTAGTGTGGACAAGTGGATGGATATAACAGACATGGGATATGTGATTGCTTCACGGTATAACGTAATCCTTGTATCGTTGTCCCAACAACAAAGCATGACATTTTTCCCTCTTAGAAGTCAACCACCACCTGACTCTTTTGGCCACCGCATCATATGTGTCGGTCACGTGTTTGGAAATCATTTTGTTCAGGTACATTGAATATAGTTAGTGTAACAATTATGCAATGACTTCGCTGGTTCGTTTGGCACGGTCAGCGCATGATATAATGTTTGTTCATGTACAACAGGTTTATTTGAAAGACCATTGTCCGTTGCCGCCTCCAACACTGTTGTGGTCAAGCAATTGTTATTCTCAGGCAAAGCAGTGGGAAATTCCATATATTAGTAGAATGCAGCAATACACAAGCTTAATGTCATTCAAAACACACTATGTAGACCTAAATGAAGACTAAACATGCATTGTTTATGTAATTGTATTCATTATGCGATATAATTTGTTGTAACCCGTTACTAACCAATTAATATTATCAAGTACTCGTTTGGTTAAGCAAGGAAATTGTTGGTCCAACAAAAATCATTTACGCGTGCAGCATACATCATTGTCATAATTGACAACACATAATGACATGCATGCGTATTACAGTTTGAGCGCGACAACACATTGGCTGACTTCAGTACACATTCTGAAACTAGCAGTCGCTCGACAACACATTGGCTGACTTGACTACACATTTACGCGTGTCTATTTTTTTGTAAACAAAGTTAAACAAAGGCTCGGTCACAACCATCTATATATATGGCAGACTAGGATACTAAATCACACATTATCTTGCTTTCAAATAATCTCCCAACTAATACACAAACTATGACATTTCTAGGAGAAACTAGCAGTCAGACGATTGTCAACTCAAGGTTGGCTTTCATTTATCCAAATGGATCGATTATTCACAATGATACCGGGGTTTACTTCCAAACTTCAACTCCGGTGCCCATTCGAGTACCAAATATGTGTGGTTTTGCAAGCCTAAAAACCAGAATACACAATACCCTTCAGCTATCCGACAAACAATTTTTGGATGAAATTCACTACTGGAAGCCATTCACCGATACAGGTAACCAAATTCGCTTTGAGTGTATCAAATTGATAAATGATGACGATGTCAACACAATGTTAATGTGTAATGATCAATTTTCTTGTGTTGGTCCGATTGAGTTATTATGCACCGTTGGAAGAACACCAGATGGAATAATAAACTTACTTGAACGCACTATGCCTCGTATTCATGACGCGATCTTGTATTACAACAGGAAATGGAATATGCCACCGCAGAACAAATTTGTTGGATGCGCGTTCACAGGAAAAAATCCTAAGAAATTTCAAATTCCTTCAAGATGTACCATCGATGAACTGAAGAATTTAATCAAGCAAGTTGCACCTAAAGGGATTCCCCCTCTTGGAATTCACGAATCACAAACGGTAAGACGATTGTTTTTCCGCCAACCAGCTCGGTTTGAGTATTCAGATACGGTTATAAAATATGAAATAAATGAGCTGATCACCAACAAAGAACTGCTGAAGGTCTTAGTACAATCTAACGACTGGAAAAAATATGGACCAATAGAAATTTTAGCTGTCTTTACTAAATATGTTGAAACAAGGTCAGTGGGACGTCGCTAAACAACTGAATGTGATGTTTAATTTTTTGTTTTTTCGTTGATGTAACCTTTATCTGTTTACGGCGTGTTTAATTCCCATAATAAAGTTGAATGTGTTGTTTCAGTGGTCCAAAACATTACTTGTTAAAAGGGTCCATTTCCTATTTTTTTGGATTTTGAGGCTTTGTTTTCACGTGTTAGTTGACGGAACCGGGGAACGGGACTATTTTTTTTGGGTTCTTTGACGTCCAAACATGACAAATGGCCGCCCTCCATTGTCTCAGGGCACTGGCACACCCACGCAAAAAAATCCCAAACATGGGTACTTGAACATGGAAAATGGGTCCATTTCCTATTTTTTTGGATTTTGAGGCTTTGTTTTCACGTGTTAGTTGACGGAACCAGGGAACGGGACTATTTTTTTTGGGTTCTTTGACGTCCAAACATGACAAATGGCCGCCCTCCATTGTCTCAGGGCACTGGCACACCCACGCAAAAAAATCCTAAACATGGGTACTTGAACATGGAAAAAGGGTCCATTTCCTATTTTTTTGGATTTTCAGGCTTTGTTTTCACGTGTTAGTTGACGGAACCGGGGAACGGGACTATTTTTTTTGGGTTCTTTGACGTCCAAACATGACAAATGGCCGCCCTCCATTGTCTCAGGGCACTAGCACACCCACGCAAAAAAATCCCAAACATGGGTACTTGAACATGGGAAAAGGGTCCATTTCCTATTTTTTTGGATTTTCAGGCTTTGTTTTCACGTGTTAGTTGACGGAACCAGGGAACGAGACTATTTTTTTTGGGTTCTTTGACGTCCAAACATGACAAATGGCCACCCTCCATTGTCTCAGGGCACTGGCACACCCACGCAAAAAATCCCAAACATGGGTACTTGAACATGGAAAAATGGTCTATTTCCTGTAATTCTTACAAACAAAACTCATGATTCTAAAAACTTATGTTTTTTATGTAATTCTTACAAACATGGAAAAAGGGTTCATTTATGTAATTCTTACAAACATGGGTACTTGAACATGGAAAAAGGGTTCACTTATGAATTATTAATCATTTTAAAAACTTTTATTTTTTATGTAATTCTTACAAACAAAACTCATGATTCTAGGTTCCCTTTTTTTTAAAAATAAATTTAAAACAACCGTAAACTTCGCTTAAGGACCACAAACAATCGGAATAATAAACTATATTATAAAATAATAAACTGTGCAAAACACGTCAACTATATTAAACAAAAACTGTAATAATTACAAATATTCATGTCAACTACAACACAACAAAATAAATACAATGATCAATGGTCCGTGCGGCGTCTCTGACGAGCCCTGACCGTCCCATCAGCACTGGGTCCCCCTCTCGCGATCGTCAGGCAGTCCTGCATAATGTCATATAACTCTGTGCCTGCAGTGACTATCCTAAGGTTGAGCACACGCTCCAACCTCTGTGCAATCGCCTCATATCCCTCGTAATCATCCTGTCAAAGTCATTAAAAATATTTATTATGAAATTTAAAATAAACAACAACTCATAAAACATTAAACGCGCAAATATACTTACCACATGTGGAGGGGGGTCAAATGCCACTGGAACCTGGGGGCTGGGCGGCTGTATGTAGTCCTCAGGGTCTGCAGCTGGTGCATCCCTCTGTTGGTCACCTGCCTGGGTCGGTGCCATGAAAGGGTGAGATATGCGGAAAAACCACTCCATGTAATCCGCAGATACCTGCCCAGGCACTAGACAAAGCTGACCCGCAGGTAGTAAGTGATCCGCAAACTCCATCCACCTGTCATCTATCTGATCGTGTGACAATCGTGCACTAACAGGCGGCGGAGGGATGCTCTGGATGTAACCGAACTGGCATACCACCCTCTCCGGTCGAACTATGACGATCATAGGACCCCATCTGAGCTGACCCTGGAACGATGAAATCTCCTGAAACGTCCTAACCCCCCGATGCTCAGTGTACGGCAACCAGGACACATCTGTGACGGTCAAACCATCACAACGTGTCCTGTAGGGTGCTCCTGTGATGCCCTTCATGTGCGCCTTCGACGTCAACCATCGGGAAGCACGTGGGGACGTCTCCTGGTATGTATCGTCAGTCACGCACTGGTGCATACTAGGGAAGTGCTCATAGATCCAACACTACACAATAATTGAGGTTAACATAACATAAAAACATGTTTAAATCATAATCGAACCTAACATATTAATAAACACAAAATTTACCTGAAGTAGCGTCAAGTACCCCGCAAGCTGTCGGGTGGTGGTCCTACAAGCCTCATCTAACTGGTCATACATATGAACCAGCGCGGCAACCCCCCAAGCGTAACCACCACTATGAGCGAGGTCCCGGAAAGCGTCAAGGTGGACCACATGCACGTATGTTGCACTCTTATTAGCAAAAAGAGTGCAACCGACAAGGTGCAGCAGATAAGCGCGAGCTGCGACAATCCACCGCCGGGCCTAACATCTGGTCTCATAAATGTCACGAACCCATCCTAATCGTACATATGCTCCACGTGTGAGTGCTGTCTCGGCTCTGGCCTCCTCGGCAGACACTTCCAGCAACTCCGTAAGCAAGAATCTGGCCTCCTCCGTAGAAAGAGCGTGGAAACTGTGCAAGGCGCCAGTGATGGGCAAATGTAGGATGGACGACACATCATCCAATGTGATCGTCAGCTCTCCTACAAGAAGGTGGAAGGTGCTAGTCTCACTGTGCCACCTCTCCACAAATGCGGATATAAGTCCAGGATCGCCAGTAATAACTGAACAATCTATCAGTGGATTTAATCCTGTGGCAGCCACCAGGCCTTCAATCTCAGGCGCTGGCCTCCCAATCAGTGTCACCTTCCTCCCATGTGACACTAACTTCAAATCAGGATGTTCCTGATTTGAAGTACAAATTATACAATTATTAAAAAAAAATTAATCATAAACAAATAAAGAAACAATGACAAATAATTAACAAATTAAAATACCTGTCCACTCCACACGGCATGTGCAACATGCTCGGCAAATGATGTGAGCATTGACGGGTCACGTGGACCACCAGGGAATCCCTCTGCAGCATCATCACCATCTGACCCCTCACCACTATCAGCACCCTGTGCGTCCGCACGCATCTCAGGTGCCTCCGTAGGCTGCTCAGGGACATCATCAGTCATGTCAGCGACGTCCTCAGCCATATCACGTCCCTCCGTAGTCATCTGATGAACGCGTAGCCTACGGGCTGAGGCAGTAGGCCTACGCCTCTCGGGAACATCGCCAGCATCCTCGTCAGCAGCTCTATCTCGGCCTACAACTCTACCTATGGCACGACCTAAACCTCGTGTTCTGGCCATGATCTGTAAATCATGTCGAACACGTATTTTTTTCAGTCAAAATATACACAATTTTCTTTATAAAAAAACAACTTTATTTATAAACAAATAAGACTAACTTAAATCAAATTATTTTCACACATACACAACCTAATTTTAAAAAAAAAATTAAACAACTTCATTTATATATAAAAAAAACAACTAATGTAAAAAAAATTTATTAATAAACATGCACAACTTAATTTTTTTTAAAAAATTAAACAACTTCATTTATAAAAAAAACACAACTAATATAAAAATAATTCATTACTAAACATCCACAACTTAATTTTTTTTAAAAATTAAACAACTTCATTTATAAAAAAAACACAACTAATGTAAAAAAAAATTAATTAGTAAACATCCAACTCTTAATTTAAAAAAAAAATAAGAAACTTCATTTTTAAAAAAAACACAACTAAATTACTTAGTAAACATCCACAAGTTAATTTTTTTTAAAAAAATAAACAACTTCATTTATAAAAAAAAACACAACTAATATAAAAATAATTCATTACTAAACATCCACAACTTAATTTTAAAAAAAAATTAAACAACTAATGTAAAAAAAATTATTTAGTAAACATCCACAATTTTTTTAGAAAATAAAATACTTCATTTATAATAAAAAAACTAATTAATTATAAAAAATTAGTATTTTTATAAAACTTCCAAAACACACAACTTTAATTATAAAAATAGAAAACTTCATTTTTAAAGAAAAAACACTAATTTTAAAAAATAAACAATAAACAAAAAGAAACACAACTACTTTTATAAAAAAAAATTTGCAAATTAATATTTAGTAAAAATACACAATTTCAATTATAAAAAAAACATGATATCAAAAACCCAAACCTCATTTTTCATAAAATCTAAAAAACAAAATAACCAAAATAAATACAATAATTCATTTAAAAAAAAACAAAACAATTTCTGTTTAAAAAAATTTAAAAAAAAAGCAAAAAAAAAAAAAAAACCACTTCCGGAAGAAGTGGTTCTTCCGGAAAGGTCTTCTGGAAATTTGAAAGTTCTTCCGGAAGAGCGCGTCTTCCGGAATTCTTCCGGATGAACCACTTCTTCCGGAAAGTTCCCGGATGAGGTTTTCCGGGAGTCTTCCGGAAGAAGTGTTCTTCTGGAAGACGTTTGGTTACTTCCGGAAGAACACTTCTTCCGGAAGAACCCCTAACGGGTCTTCCGGAAGGCTCCGCCGTGAGCCTCCTTTCCCCATTTTTTCCGGCGTCCTCTCCTCTCGTCTTCTACCCTAAGGTTACTATCCTAAGGTAACTATCCTAAGGTTCCACTGCTACAACAATGTAGTATCATACAAGCAAAGGGGAGTTAGGGAGACTAACCTCGTTCGCGGAGAAGAAGAAGACGAGGTTCGCGCTTGCCTTGCGGAGAAGAAGAAGCAGTTCGCGGAGAAGGGAGAAGAAGCAGTTCGCGGAGAGGGAGAAGAAGCTTCGCGGAAGGAATGAGCAGGAAAGTTTCTTCCGGAGAGGGGGGGGGGCTTTTTATAATTTTTTATTAAAGGGCAAAATTGCCCATTCATAAAAATTGCTGGGTGCACCAGCAATATTGCTGGGTGCACCTAGCATCTCCCTGCATATTTTTAGTTTCTAACCAAACTCATTTTCTACTGCTTTGAAAGACATGCCTTCGTCATGAGAGGCGATCCAATATTTTTGGGCTGTTACTTCCTCCTGCACCTTCAAGTTGCTTCTTGCACCCTTTCCAGAATGTTTCTATTACCTTCTGAATTGGAAAATTTGGAAGCCAAAAAAAGGGGTGTATTCCAGAATGTACTATTACATTTCAGATCGACCATTTCCGAAGCCATAAAAGAGATGCAGGAAGCAATAACCATATTTATGTTGTTTTATTGTACTTGTTGCAATTTGTTTGTTAATTGAGCCAGGGTCCATCCATTCATTACTCACACAGTGGCTTATAGGGGTGTTTAGAACTGAATCAAACCAAACGTAAAATAAAAAATCAACTAAAAAAACCGCAAACTGCAGAAAAATCAAAGGATATAAGTTTGGTTTGGTTTTTGTTTTTCCCCAAACCGTGCGATTTGATTTGGTTTTCAGTTTGACATGCAGAAACCAAATCAAATCAAACCGAACCGCATTCATGAGTTTAATATAGGACTCATATTAGTCATATACATATATGACAATGTAGCTATAAGTTTATGTGAAACAACAACACTTACACTTAGTCTAAATTTAAGACTAAAATGCCTAACACTCAATCTCTCCTTGCTCGTGAAACCCTAAACATGAAGCTTAAAATCGCTCTTTCTGTGACCCTCTTTGTGTTTGCAGTGATATCTTTCTCTAACGATAACACTTACTATTTTATTTTTTTAAGTTTAGCCATCAGAACTTGAAAATATTACACATTGTTTTTACTTTTAAATTTAATGATTTATTATTTAAGTTGAATGATTACTTTTAAGCGGAATGATTATTATTCAAGTAGAAACCTTATGTTGATCATTTATACTGTTAATTGTTGAACTAACTATTATTCAAGTTTTGTCCAATTATAATAAATTTTTTAAACATTATTTTTATATTCATTAGCAAAATTTTCAAATCGTAAAAACTAAACCGAATGCTGTTTGGTTTGGATTTCATAAATAATCGAAATTGAACCAAATTGCATCATACTTAAGTTTCTTATTTGATATGGACTAATTTTAAGCCAAAACCACACAAACATCCCTTAATGGCTTGGCCTTTTTTCTTGAGTTCCTAAAAATGCTTTACATATTCAAGCGTCCCTGATACAAGGCTGTTGAATACAGTGAAGACTGAAAAGTGTACCTCACATTAGAATAAGACTCCATCATGAGCAACTTATCGAGGAGATTTCTGAAGAGAAGTAAAATAGTAGATTAAACAGTAATTTCTTCTGCAATCTGCATTTTAGTTGTACCATTGTGGAACATGGTACTCAACGAGATGGAAGCCGTGAACCAGGACGACGATCAGGGGTAGGGTGTGTTTTTTATTTTTTTCCCGGAAGAGAATTAAATCACACATAAAATGATTATGTTTGACAAGATATTTCGACTCATTTTTAATTTTTTTACTAGTTGAAAAACTTGTTTCATTATTCAATAAATAAGTTTTTTTTTTTTACCTTCTAGCATTTTTTGAGTAGCATTTCTTAAAGCTTTACCTTTTAGTTTTTTATACTTTCTTTCTTTTTTATTCTTAATATATTTATTAATTTTTTTGATTATTTTTTTAAAAATAAATTATGATTTTTATTTTTATGTCGTTTTACACTTTTTAGCTATTTTTACAGTTGATTTTCTTGAACACTTATAATTTAATAATCTAATTGTTTCATCTTTCATCTTTCAACTATTAGTTAGTTTTTTTGGATTTTAACTAGTTATTTAGCTATTTCAATAATTGATTTTATCAAATACTTATAATTTAATAAGTTAATTTTTTACCTTTCAGCTATTGGTTACCTTTTCAACTTCTAATTACCTTTTCATCCAAACATAGCCATAGCCATAGAGATGAGATGAGTATAATTAGCAAGATAGTTTGGGGAAAAAATGAAAAAGGTTGTGAAACTAGCAGAAACCTAGAAAATTGGGTCAACATGTTTGGTTTCTTTGCTTAGAGGGCCGAAATGAGTCTGGTTAGGTCCAGAACAATTTTGTTTATAATTTAAGTTAATAAATACTTACTTTTCTAATTTGTATAAAATTAATAAATAATATGGATAGTTTTTTTAAAATAGTTTCGTACCATATCCACCGAGAAATCATCCCATTACACACAACATATATAAATGAAAAAATGACAAGAATAATATATAGCAACATTGAAGAAGGGTTGCTTGTGGAAGTAGCGCTGAAAATTTATAATTACATGCATTCTCGTTAATTTGATAACACCTATGATTCCTGTCATCGGTTAATTATTTCCATACACATTCGTGATTTGATCTCTCTCATAAGCGGTTGAGAATTTAAGATGAATTAAATAATCATTAGTTAGATCGTCTATTTTAAGTAATAATTAAAAACAATCTCAACAATAATTATTACTATTATTATTATTATTATTAAATGAATAATCATTAACTACGAATCGACTTGATTGATTGATTCAGGTGACGATGAAGGAAGAGGAAGGGAGGTTGTGGAAGAAGATGCCATTGTCGTCGTCGAATTCACCATGGGCAATGTGCAAGCTTATGCAGCAAAAGTGCACACAGGAGTGTGTGTTTGTGCCATACTTTTTATCAGACAACCCGTAGTAGTTTGCACCGTACTTTCATGTCGTACTTTCTGTTCGACCCCAATAACGTGTCAAAGTTGTTGAGCAAGCTTAGCGTGGCGCAGTGCTACAACACCATCAAGTCGTTGGCGTATGAGACGGAGGTGCGTTTGCGCGACCCCATGTATGGCTGCGTGGGCTTCATCTTGCTCTTGCAACAATGACTATGCGAAATCACAACAAAGGTACACAACGCGAAGGAGTTATCAACCTACCTCAACCCTAGGCCATGCAGGTTCTTTTAGCCAATCTTGGAATGTTACAACATGGTGGTGTTAATGTTGTGCCTCATTTGGATCAACCAATGTTCAATGTCATGTCCAACCATATTTTGGTTGGGCACGATGTTGGACAAATGGTGGTTTGGGACCCATAACAACAAGAGTTTCTAGAAGCTCAACAAATGTTTCTCTTAGATAGGGATCATATATAAGAATTAATGTCTCATGTGAGAGACATGTGATTTATGTAGGGACTAATAAATAAATAATTAATAATTAAGGACTAAATTGTAATTGTGTTAAATTGGAGCAGTTTCTAGAGATAACTACTATTTGATGGGAATAGTGATTATAAAGGAGTTAATACCCACTAACGTGAAATAAGGTCACCTTTTTGACAGAGAAGTGTTTTCTCAAGACCCCTTGCCATCATGAGCGTAGAGAGATAGAAAGAATTATCAAGGGAGCAAAATCTTGTTTCTCTTATCTTTCAAGGAATCAAAGTGCACTAGAGAAAAGTCTCACTATGGAGAAAGATACACATTGTTTATTTATTATGTGTGAGAATCATATATTTCAAGATCCTACTAGTTTCTTATAATTGTTAATCTCAGGAACTCTTAAAGTTTTACATGTGGTATTAGAGCATGTGTTATGAAATTTATGATTCTCCAAGAATGATTTATTTTCTTCCAATTATGCATGAATCCTAATTATGAAATTTAGGAATTTTTTTCCACTGCAAGTATAATATTGTATCATGTATATGGATAAAGAATTGATTTGAATGGCCAAGGTTTTATAATGAATCAGAATATTATTATGTTGTTTTGGTGGCAAATACTTCTAGAGAGCTTCTCTATTTTGTTTTATTTTGCCATTGCATAATGTTTGCATTTTTTTGGTGTTTATAATTACAATGTTGTGAATATGAGAAAAAAAGGTTAAGAAGTAGTAAAAGTTTGGTGTGAATGTTTTGTGCGGCACTGCATCAACAATAATTTCTCAAACATGCACACCTTGAATTGCGATTTCTTTTTCTTTTGGGATCGGTTTGTTTCATAAGAGAATGAAGAATGAATAACACTTCCCTTGCCATAGATATTATTGTAATAACATGAAATACGACAATTAATGTTTTGTTTTGGAGAAAGATCCTATACGTGAACATGATTGGATTTTTTTTTTATTGGTTATAATGTGAATGAATGAATATTATTTTATGGTTTGGTCTGAAATTAGTGAGAATGCTATGAATTATTGGTAGCAGTAAATACGTATAGGCTATATATTTGTTTGAAATTAAGTGTATAATGAATTTGTTAGTCACCAAAGTGGCCAAATTTATAAGGTTATTTAATTCTAAATTAATAATTATTTCAATTACTCATAAAATAATGGATGCTATGTTATATAAGGCATTTATGGACCGTTCAACAGTTGATTAGTTGTTCTTATAATCAGTGAATATAATTGTAGGTAATTTGTGTGTATCATTAGTTTTCTTTATATACCCAAAGGTAGTAGGTACTATTATTTGGTGCATATTTAATTGCCAAATAATGTTAAGAGTTTTATTAGCTTCATCATGTTTGCATGTTGTGTGTTGGTGTATCACCCAAAGGAGAACATTAGTATACATTGATTGTTATCTAAATGAATTATATCCATGACATATATTTTGTCTCAAAACAATTATGTGAAATTTATTATGCAATAACTGCTCTCAATTCACTGAATTCTCATGTATCATCTAACCAATTTTTAATGGACTTCTTTTCTGACTGGAATGAGAAAGTTCAATTTCATCTCGGTGTTTTGAATCTTGATCTTGCTATATTGGAAGAGAAGCTTGCTACTATTATTGATGTTAGTAGCAATAAAGAGAAAGCCCATTATAAATCTTGGAAAAGATCTATCAAACTTAGCCTAATGTTCATGAGAATGACTGTTGCAGACAATACTAAGACAATTCTCCCTAAGATCGATAGTGCTAAAAAGTTTATGGTATTAGTGGGAGAGCACTCTTAAAAAACTGATAAGTCTCTTGCTGGAACATTAATGAGTACATTGACCACCATGAAGTTTGATGGTTCATGTACTATGCATGAGCATGTCATTGAGATGACAAACATTGCAGCAAGACCTTGGGAATGACTGTGAATGAGAACTTCATTGTACAATTTATTTTTGAAATCATTACTATTTGAGTATGGCTCATTCCAAATGAGCTATAATACCATAAAAGATAAATGAAATGTGCATGAATCACACAATATGTTAGTTCAAGAAGAAACGATACTTAAGAATCAAGGAAGTTACTCAGTCCACTATGTAAGCCACCAAGGGAATCAAGGAGCTGGAAAGAAATTTGTGAAGAAATATGATAAAGGAAAAGGGCCATTAAAGATCAATGAGGACCCTGTGCAATTCCAGAAGAAGGCATCAAAGGGTAATAATTGCCATTTTTGTGGGAAATTTGGATACTTCTAGGATTGCCCAAAGTGTAAGGCTTGGTTCGAAAACAAAGGTGAGCTAATGCTCATGTATGTTTTGAATCAAACGTAACTGAAGTTCCCCATAATACATGGTGGATTAATTCTAAATGTACGGCTTGTGTTTCTAATACTATGTAGGGATCCCTTACAATTCAAACCATAAATCCAAATGAGAAGTTTGTCTTCATGGGGAACAGAGTGAAAGCTTCAGTGGAAGCAGTTGGAACTTATCGTTTAAAACTTGACACTGAGCATTATTTAGATTTATTGAAAACTCTTTAGGTACCTAGGAATTTAGTTTCATTATCTAAACTTGATGTAATTGGATACTCTTTTAATTTTGGTAATAGATGTTTTAGTTTATTTAAGCATAATCATCTCATTGGTACTAGTATTCTTTGTGATGGTTTATATAAATTGAATTTAGATGGTTTGTATGCTGAAACTGTTTTAACTTTGCATCATAATGTTGGCACTAAACGTAGTTTAATGAATACATGATCTTCTTTCTTGTGGCCTAAACGTTTAGGTCACATTTCTAGAAAAAGGATGGAAAAATTAATAAAGAATGAGATTTTTCCTGATCTAGATTTTACAGATCTAAATACTTGTGTGGATTGCATTAAGGGAAAACAAACAAAACATACAAAGAAAAGAGCTATAAGAAGCACTCAGCTTCTTCAAATTATGCATACTGCATGAGAAATCTCGGTAGTGGATGCCTTAGAAATTTACTTGAATGATGTAGAAAGACAATTAGACAGAAAGGTGAGAGTTGCTACGAAAGATAGGATGAAACTGGGCAACACCCAAGTCCATGTGCTAAAATCCACCAGAAACATGACATTTGTGCGCAATACACAATGCCTGGTACACCATGGCAAAATGGTGTATCAGAAAGGCATAATATAACTTTAATGGATATAAGAGTATATTAGAAATTCAACTTTACCCTATCTTTGTGGATGCATGCGTTGAAAACTGCTATGTATTTGTTGAATATGGTTTTTAGTAAGGCAAGTGTAAAGACACCTTTTGAACTGTGGACGAATAGGACACCTAGTATAAGGCACTTGCATGTCTGGGGTTGCTAGGAAGAAATAAGGATTTTTAATCCACAAGAAAGAAAATTGGATGAAAGAATAACCAATGGATATTTCATTGGTTATCCAAAAAAGTCAAATGGATATATGTTTTATCGTCCTAATCATTGTATGAGAATTGTCGAAACTGAAAATACAAGGTTCATTGAAAATGGTGAAATCAATGGGAGTACAGTTCCACGAGATGTGGAAATTAAAGAAGTTAAAGTGCAAGTCCCTTTAACTTCTGCCTCTAGCAGTAAGGTGATTACTCATTCAGTTGTTGTTCCAACCAACAATGAAGAAGGGCAACACAATAATGAATCCATGATACATAATGAACCTATTATGGAAGAACCACAAAAAGTAGCATTAAAGAGGTCTCAACGAGAAAGAAGACCAACTATTTCGAATGACTATGTGGTATACCTACATGAAAGAGAAAAAGACTTAAGCATTAATGATAATGATCTAGTTTCATCTTCACAAGTTATAAGCTATGATAGTTCTGATAAGTGGTTAGATGCCGTGAAAGAAGAGCTACATTCCATGGAACATAATGGTGTTTGGGGCCTCATAAAATTGCCAATGGGTTGCAAGAGAGTTGGTTGTAAGTGGGTCTTCAAGACTAAATGTGACTCTCATGACAACCTTGAATGTTACAAGGCTAGATTTGTTGCTAAGGGATTTATTCAGAAAGATGACATAGATTATAAAGAGACGTTTTCACCGGTCTCACGAAAAGATTCTTTTAGGATTATCATGACATTAGTAGCCCATTATGAATTGGAGCTACATCATATGGATGCGAAAAATGCCTTTCTTAATGGAGATTTAGAGGAGAATATTTATATGGACCAATCAATGGGCTTCTTAGTTGAAGGAAAGGAACACATGGTGTGAAAATTAAAGAAATCAATATACATTCTTAAGCAAGCTTCCCGCCAATGGTATTTGAAGTTTAATGATACCATTGTTTCTTTTGAATTAAAGGAAAATACTGTTTATCGATGTATATATCTGAAGATCAGTGGAAGTAAGGTTATTTCTCTAATTTTGTATGTTGATGATATCTTGCTTGCAACTAATGATCTTGGTTTTCTTCATGAGACTAAGAAGTTTTTCTTTAGCAACATTGAAATGAAAGATATGGGTTAGGCAAGCTGTGGGATAGGGATAGAAATATTTTGAAATAGATCACAAGGATTGTTAGGCTTGTCTCACAAAACATATATCATAAAGTACTAGAGGGATTCAGGATGGAAAAATGCTTAGCATCACCCGTTCGAATTCAGAAATGAGACAAATTTAGTCTTGCACAATGTCTTAAAAATGATCTAGAATGAAAACAAATGGAAGAAATTCCATATGCATCAGTTGTTGGGAGTATTATGTATGCTCAGATCTATATTCGACCAGACATAAGCTTTGCAGCTGGAATGTTAGGAAGATATCAAAGTAACCTGGGAGCTGAACATTGGAAAGCTGCAAAGAATGTTCTGAGATAGTTACAAGGAACAAAGATCCCATGCTTACATATAGGAGGTCTGATCACCTTGAGGTGATTGGGTATTTAGACTCAAACTTTACTGAATGTGTAGATACGAGAAAATCCATTCTCGACTATGTATTTCTTTTAGCAGGAGGATCAATATCGTGGAAGAGTGGAAAATAATCAGTTATTGCTGCTTCTACCATGGAAGCTGAATTTGTAGCATGTTTTGAGGCTACAATTCAAGCTCATTGGCTGTGAAACTTTAGTTCAGGGCTTGGAATTGTCGAAAGTATTGCTAGCCGCTGAAAATGTATTGTGATAACTTTGCAATAATATTTTTCTCTAAGAACGACAAGTACTCTAAAGGTGCTAAGCATATGGAATTGAAGGACTTTGTCATGAAGGAAGAAGTTCAGAAACAAAGAGTGTTAATAAAACATACTAGCACAAACCTTATGATAGCTGACCCTTTGACAAAGGGATTACCGTCCAAGACATTATAAAACATGTTGAAAATATGGGCATTATTGTTATTAATGATCATTAAGTGTAATTTATCTTATGCATTTTACTGACACTCTTAGCTCATTTATGATATGTTTTTGATTACCTGCTCTCTATGTTTGCATGCATATTTGTATTATAGTAATCTTAACAGGTTTTGTCTTGAATAAAGACATTATGTTGGACCAATTGTATGCTTCTAACTAATGGTCATATTAAGAAGAAGACTAATTTGTAGTACATGGAAGGGACTATGTCAATTAAGTGATGTACAACCACCATGACTCAAATTTGTTCCTATTCTTAATCATGAAATTATGATGTATCCGATGTATAGAACGATCTAGTTATTTTAATGCACATTATGTTAGTTTAATCTATTTATTTATTTAGTCCATAATGTTTGGTAATGTCACATGAGCCAAGTGGGAGAATGTAAGAATTAATGTCTCATGTGGGAGGCATGTGACTTATGTAGGAACTAATTAATAATTAAGGACTAAATTGTAATTTGGTTAAATTGGAGCAATTTCTAGAGGTAACTACTATTTGATGTGAGTAGTGCTTATAAAGGGGTTAATACCCACTAATGTAAAATAAGATCCCTATCCTGATAGAAAATTGTTTTCTCAAAACCCCTAGCCATCACAAACGTAAAGAGATAAAAAGAATAGTCAAGGGAGTGAAATCTTGTTTCTCTCCTCTTTCAAGGAATCAAAGTGCACCAGAGAGAAGTCTCACTATGGAGAAAGATACGCATTGTTTATCTATTATGTGTGAGAATCATAGATTTCAAGATCCTATTGGTTTCCTACAATTGTTAATCTCAGGAACCCTTCAAGTTTTACATCATCAACATTAGCAGCGACAATAGCAAGAATTTATGAAGTTTAATATTGGGTTTGAGCCTAGTAATGGTGGAGGGTTTGGGAACCAAGTGGAGTTGTAGTATCCTTCCTTGGTTCTTGGAAATTTCGAGAATGTTGAGTCTTACTAGATGCAATAACAAGAGGAGCAACATCATCCCATTGAGGCATAATTTCTCTTCTCACCGTAGCAGGAGTCACAGGGACAACATTAGCAACAATAGTGTGAAAGTGAGGATGTGAGGAATGTCATTCTTGCTTGATTTCTCAATCAAGTAGCTATGATGTCTATTTCTCACTTGCGTTTAACACTATTCAAACAAGCTAGGTACATGGTTTCTTCCATACATTTTGAGTTTATATCTCTCTCACCTTAGAGTGAACACAAATTTAATGGTTTGAGTATAGGTTTGCATTTAACAAGTTCTCACTCTCGCTCTTTATAGGTACGACAAAGATTGCATACAATTTTATAGATGTGTGTTGTTCAATTAAAATTTGAATTTTACATTAATGATAAGACAAAAAAAGATTTGCATTAAAACCGAGGTAAAATACTCTACGGATAACTAAGCAACCATATATACAACTCCTATAAAATTACATGTAAGTTTTATCCTTTTAAATATCGGTAAAAATAACTTCATTAAAATTCTTAGATTTCTCTTATACTATGGAAATTCCCATATTTTAAATCCCTTTTCAATGTTGTTCTCCTTTCATCGATTATATTTCTAATCATATTAATAACTTATTAATTTTATCGACTTGTCTCTTTCTAAGTTTAATTTAAACCACATGGGTGTACATCACTCTTTTTCTTTAATATTTTTACATTTTCTTGGCTGCATTTTCCTTTCACACCTCAATTTTTACGCTAAGAAGAATTCTAGCAAAGCTAGCTGGTAAACGTTTTTTTAATAGATTGTTTATTATTAATTGAAATTTATCAAAGCTTATGAAATAAGAGATCGACTTACATGTAATTCATGAGTCATAATTTAGTAAGTTACAATACATTTTAGGCAATACTAACTAGTATAAAATAACATTAATGTGTGCCACCAAGCACTTATAGTGAACTTCAATGAAAACTTTTCATTTATTAACTTGTAACCGGTATTCTTAAAACATTTATTGACAAGAGTGCTGCTAAATTTTCTTATGATAAAAAATGAGAGGATTAAACTCAAGTTTCACTTTTTCTTTCTTATTTATACTATTAGCATCAATTTGTAGATGCAATTGGCTTTGATGTTTTGATGATGATCATGATGATGTGTTGCAATTGATGCAAATGGGCTTTTCAAGATTAAAATTCAAGACAATACTTCAAGATTACAAGTCACAACATCAAGATGATCACTAGAATATTAGGAAGGGAATTCCTAATTGAATTAGCAAAGGTTTGGCCAAGTAATTTAAAATAAAAAGTGTTTCTCAAAGGTTTTACTCTCTGGTAATCGATTACCAGAGGATGTAATCGATTACCAGTGGCCAAATACGTTTTATAACAGCTATAAAAATTTGAATTCAAAATTTTAAAAGCTGTAATCGATTACACAATTTTGGTAATCGATTACCAGCAGTTAGTAAACGTTTTAATTCAAATTTTAAAAGCTGTAATCGATTACACAATTACTGTAATCGATTACCAGACAGGATTTTCAGAAAAATAATTTCAAGAGTCACAACTTTTCAAAGGCTTTACTCATGACCACCAATGGTCTATATATATGTGACTTAAACACGAAATTGCTTAGAGATTTTCAGAACAACAAAGTGTTTATCCTCTCAAAGAGCATTTTCATTTTATCCTCTTAAGAATTCCTTGGCTAATTCAATTGCAATTCATTAAGGAATTAATTGAGTGCTCAATCTGTAAAATCCATCTCTTTCTAGAGAGATTTGTTCCTCTTCTTCTTCTTATTCTCTAAGGGATTAAGAGACTGTGAGTCTCTTGTTGTAAAGGATCTCTAAACACAAAGGAAGGATTGTCCTTGTGTGTTTAGAACTTGTAAAAGGAATTTACAAGATAGTGGAACTCTCAAGCGGGTTGCTTGGGGACTGGACGTAGGCACAAGGGTGTGGCCGAACCAGTATAAAACTGAGTTTGCATTTTCTCTTCCCTTAATCTCCTTTATTTATTATTGCTTTATATTCATATTCAAGTTGCTTCATTTGAATTAATATTTAAGAAGATTGTCATTAAGGGAATTCATAACTTGAGTAAAAAGTAAAATAGATTTTTAATTAGGGGAAACAGTTTGGAATATCTTAATTCAACCCCCCCTTCTTAAGATATCTGAGGCCACTTGTCTAACAAGTGGTATCAGAGCTTCATTCTTGTACAAGGTTTAGAAGCTTCAAGAAAAAGATGGCCTCAGCAAATTCCTTATTTCCAGAAGGAAATTCTATCAACAGACCTCCAATCTTTAATGGAGAGGGTTACCACTACTGGAAAACCCGAATGCAAATTTTTATCGAGGCAATAGATCTAAATATCTGGGAAGCCATAGAAATAGGGCCTTATATACCCACCACAGTAGAAAGAGTTTCAATAGATGGTAGTTCATCAAGTGAAAGCATAACCATAGAAAAACCTAGAGATAGATGGTCTGAAGAGGATAGAAAACGAGTACAATACAACCTAAAAGCCAAAAACATAATAACATCTGCCCTAGGAATGGATGAATATTTCAGAGTTTCAAATTGTAAGAGTGCTAAGGAAATGTGGGACACTCTTCGATTAACACATGAAGGAACTACAGATGTTAAAAGATCTAGGATAAATGCACTAACTCATGAGTATGAATTATTTAGAATGAATGCAAATGAAAATATTAAGAGTATGCAAAAGAGATTTACACATATAGTAAATCATCTAGCAGCCTTAGGCAAAGAATTTCAAAATGAAGATCTTATAAACAAGGTGCTAAGATGTTTAAGTAGAGAATGGCAACCCAAAGTAACGGCTATTTCTGAATCAAGAGATTTGTCTAACATGTCTCTTGCCACTTTATTTGGTAAGTTGCAGGAACACGAGATGGAACTATTGAGATTGCACCAAAATGAAGAAAATGACAAGAAAAAGAAAGGAATTGCTCTTAAAGCATCATCCTCAATTCAAGAAGAAAGTGATCAGGATAATGATGCAGATGATGATGATGATCTAAGTTTCTTTGTAAAAAGATTCAACAAATTTCTTAAAGTAAGAGGAAATCAGAGGCGACCAAATTTTAAATCAAAGAGAAGGACAGAAAATTCATCCTCTACTCTAAAATGCTTTGAATGCAATCAACCTGGACATCTGAGGGTTGATTGTCCCATCTTCAAGAAAAAGATGGAAAAATCTGAAAAGAAAAATCATAGTGAGAAGAAACTAAAGAAAGCATACATCACATGGGATGAAAATGATTTGGAATCCTCTGATGATTCTGAAAATGAAGAGATAAATCTTTGCCTTATGGCAAAAAGTTACGAAAGTGATGAAGAGGTAACATCTTCAAACAACTTATCTATTTCCTTTGATGAATTGCAAGATGCATTTGCTGATTTGCATAAAGAATCAATTAAACTTGCAAAATTAGTTTCATCATCAAAGAAAACAATTTCAAATTTAGAAAATGAAATTTCAAAATTAAACAAAGAATTAGATCTTCTTAGAAATGAAGTTTCAATCTCTAAAACAAATGAAAAAGTTAATATCTCCACTATTAATGACAAGAAAATAACATATTCTTGTAGTTGTTGTGATAAATATGTAAAAGAAATTAAAGAGTTAAAAAATTCTCTTGCAAAATTTTCATATAGTAGAAATAATTTAGATGTTATATTAAGTAAACAAAGATATGTGTCTAATAAAAATGGACTAGGGTATAAATCTGAAAAATGACAAAAGGTTCATAAAAACTTTTTCACTTCCACACAAAAATGTAATTCTAATTCTATTACTTGTTTTTACTGTGGAAGAAGAGGACATGGCATATCAACTTGCTACTTCAAGAAAAATTACAGTAACATTAAAATGATATGGGTCCCAAAAGGATCCTCAGGTTATACTAACATGCAAGGACCCAATAAAATTTGGGTACCTAAGTCAAAAACTTGATTATGCAGGTATCTTTGAGAAAGAAGTGGTACATAGATAGCGGATGCTCAAAACATATGACTGGAGATGCATCAAATTTTACACACATATCTCCAAAGAAAAGCGGGCATGTAACATATGGTGACAACAACAAAGGTAGAATTCTTGGAGTGGGTAAAATAGGTACAAATTCTTCAAACTCCATTGAAAATGTTCTACTTGTTGAAGGCCTTAAGCACAACTTGCTTAGCGTTAGTCAACTATGTGACAAAGGCTATCTAGTATCATTTGATTCTCAGAAATGTCTTATAGAACATACGCATGACATTAATGTAAAGCATGTAGGACATAGAGTCAATAATGTTTACATGATAGACTTAAGCATAAAACAAGAAAACAATCATTGCTTTCTTAGTAAAGATGATGATCCATGGTTATGGCATAAAAGAATTGCTCACATAAACATGAATCACTTAAATAAATTAATTTCAAAAGATTTAGTAGTTGGTTTGCCTAAATTGAAATTTGAAAAAGATAAACTATGCGATGCATGTCAAAAGGGCAAACAAACAAGAGTCTCATTCAAATCTAAAAATGTTGTTTCAACCACTCGACCATTACAGTTATTGCATATGGATCTATTTGGTCCATCTAGAACCATGAGTTTTGGAGGAAATTACTATGCTTTAGTTATAGTTGATGATTTTTCTAGATATACTTGGACATTATTTATTACACACAAAAGTGATTCATTCCAAGGATTTAGGAAACTTGCTAAAGTCATACAAAACAAGAAAAATCTCAAGATTGCATCCATTAGAAGTGATCATGGGGGTGAATTTGAAAATAAAGATTTTGAATTATTTTGTGATGAACATGGTATTGAACATAATTTTTCTGCACCAAGAACCCCTCAACAAAATGGAGTTGTTGAGAGGAAAAATAGGTCATTGGAAGAAATTGCAAGAACTTTATTAAATGATACTTCTCTTCCAAAGTATTTTTGGGCTGAAGCTGTCAATACTGCATGTTACATCATGAATAGAGCCTTGATAAGACCTATTTTAAAGAAAACCCCATATGAGTTATTTAACGGTAGAAAACCCAATATTTCTCATCTACATGTTTTTGGTTGTAAGTGCTTTGTACTTAATAATGGTAAAGATAATCTAGGAAAATTCGATGCAAAATCTGATGAAGGCATTTTTCTTGGATATTCTTTACAAAACAAAGCATATAGAATATTTAATAAGAGAACTATGAATATAGAGGAATCCATTCATGTTACCTTTGATGAATCTAATGCTATATTGTCAACAAAGAATATGCTAGATGACATTGCAGATTCTTTAGAACATATGAACATTCATGAACAAGATTCCAAAGGAAATGACAAAGGAAACAATGAAGATCCTCCAGAAGAAGGCAAATCCAATGATGCACTCCCAAGAGAATGGAAAACTTCAAGAGATCATCCCCTCGACAACATTATTGGTGATATCTCAAAAGGGGTAACAACTAGACACTCTCTTAAAGATTTATGCAATAATATGGCTTTTGTATCTATGATTGAACCTAAAATTATAAAAGAAGCCATAGTAGATGATAATTGGATCATTGCCATGCAAGAAGAACTAAACCAATTTGAAAGAAACAATGTGTGGAAATTAGTAGAAAAACCTGAAAATTATCCTATCATAGGAACAAAATGGGTTTTTAGAAATAAATTGGATGAACATGGTATAATCATTAGAAATAAAGCCAGGTTAGTAGCAAAAGGGTATAATCAAGAAGAGGGAATAGACTATGAAGAAACATATGCTCCAGTTGCAAGATTAGAAGCCATTAGAATGCTTTTGGCATATGCATCCATAATGAACTTTAAACTTTATCAAATGGATGTTAAAAGTGCCTTTCTAAATGGCTTAATTCAAGAAGAGGTATATGTTGAACAATCCCCTGGTTTTGAAATTTCTGATAAACCAAACCATGTTTATAAATTACAAAAGGCTCTTTATGGTTTGAAACAAGCCCCTAGGGCATGGTATGAACGATTAAGTAATTTTCTTCTTGAAAAAGAATTCTCCAGAGGTAAAGTGGATACCACATTATTCATAAAGAGAAAGCATAATGATATTTTGTTGGTTCAAATATATGTTGATGATATAATTTTTGGATCCACTAATGATTCATTGTGCAAGGAGTTTTCCCTTGATATGCAAAGTGAATTTGAAATGTCAATGATGGGAGAACTAAAGTACTTTCTGGGATTACAAATCAAGCAAACTCAAGAAGGTATATTCATCAATCAATCCAAATACTGCAAGGAATTGATCAAAAGATTTGGGATGGATAGTGCAAAACACATGTCTACACCGATGAGCACTAATTGTTACTTAGATAAAGATGAATCTGGTCAGTCTATAGACATAAAACAATATCGAGGTATGATCGGATCTCTTCTTTATTTATCTGCTAGTAGACCTAATATTATGTTTAGTGTTTGCATGTGTGCTAGGTTTCAATCCAACCCCAAACAATCACATCTAAGTGCAGTAAAGAGAATCATGAGATATCTATTAGGAACAATCAATTTAGGATTATGGTATCCTAAGAATTCAACATGTAACTTAATAGGATATTCTGATTCTGATTTTGCCGGATCTAAAACTGATAGAAAAAGTACAAATGGAACTTGTCAATTTATTGGATCGGCTCTTGTCTCATGGCATAGTAAGAAACAAAACAGTGTTGCTTTATCTACTGCTGAAGCGGAGTATATCTCTGCCGGTAGTTGTTGTGCACAAATTTTATGGATGAAGCAACAATTATCTGACTATGGCATCACTCTTGATCGCATACCTATTAAGTGTGATAATACTAGTGCCATAAATCTATCCAAAAACCCAGTTCAACATTCAAGAACTAAACATATAGAGATTAGACACCACTTTCTTAGAGATCATGTCTTAAAGGGAGATTGTGTATTAGAATTTGTTGATACTAAGAATCAACTTGCTGATATTTTCACTAAACCTCTCCCCAAGGAAGTGTTTTTCTCTATTAGAAGAGAATTAGGTCTCTTAGATGTAAGAGATTTAGAAAAATAGGAATTGATTGGTTGATTGATTGGTTGATTGATTGGTTGATTTACTTTTTACCTTTTGATTGTAGATTATTTTGTTTGATCTTGTTTGAATTCTTGTTTTTATGATAGAATTTATGATTTATTGTGTATATAGTAATTGAATGATTGAATTTAGTGTATTAGTAGTGAAAATTAGTCATATAGGATGTATTTGAGCATAAATATAGATATTCTCTTAGAAACTAGCCTAGGATAGGCTCTGGTAATCGATTACCATCCAGTGTAATCGATTACACATGAACAGGCAGCCTGTAATCGATTACAACATCCTGTAATCGATTACCAGAAGGCTTATTAGGCCTGTAATCGATTACCAATACCTGTAATCGATTACAATGCGTCATCTTCTATAAATACTCACGAAATCAGAGCTGCTGCGCAGCCAAAGCTTCCTCCACGTTTTCCTCCATACCTAGAACTTCAAACCTTCGATTCTCACTCAATTCTTCACCAAATCACGTCCCGTAAAGCCCAATCTTCCTCTTTTTCACTCCTCTTTCACTTCCACCGATCAAAATCCAGAAAAACTTCATCAAATGGCAGAGCCATCAAAGAAGAGAAAGGGATCATCCTCCACCGCTACCGCTACTGCCCATCGCCGTCACGGCCCATCCGGAGCACCCACAGCACCTATTCCTCCTTCTTTGTCATCTCCAAGATCATCAACACTGTTTTCATCCGATGATCAACGTCTACGGTACCTTTCTCAATTTTCTTCTAGAATAATCTTAGACCCTAAGTACCTAGACATAGAGTTCTTTAATGATGAAACGTTTGATTGCTATCAAGTGTTTCAAAATTCTGGTCTTGTTGATTTCATGTCATTTAAATTGCCATATTATCCTGAACTTGTAAAGGTCTTCTACTGCAATTTAAAAATTCAGGATGGTATTATTATGTCTGAGGTGCATGGTACTTCTATGGTCATTGATCAGTCACTTTTCTTTTCTTTGACTCATTTACCCAGTCAAGGTGCACCTTTTGAGGGCACCATTGTTGATGACTGGAAATTCGATTATTCGAGTCATGATGCTCGTCGCATGGTCTGCAATGATCAAGCTGAAATGACCGGTAGATTGTTGGCCGGGTCATTAACTTTTGATAATCGCATCATGCATTATATCATTGTTAGAATTTTGCTTCCTCGGTCTTCAAAATTTAGCACAAGCCTCTGAGGAGGATTTGATTCTTATGTGGGCTTTTCTAACCGGTCGTCAGATCGACTGGGCCCATTTGGTTCGGTACCGAATGCATAAAGGCATTACGGGCCAATGCACCTCTTCCTTATCCACACTTGATTACTCTGTTTTTGCGTCATTTTCAAATTCCGCTTGATGATGAACCCTTTGTTCAAGTCAAGCGTTCCTTTGCAATTGGTGCTGGTGCAGTGACCTCCTTTGGGTATCATAAAGATCGGAATGGACAATGGCTGAAGAAGGATGCACTCCCTCCTCAAGATGAACGTAATCCTTCACCTCCTCCTCAACGTGAAGATTCCGCACTCATGAATGAAGTCCTCTCTGAATTACGGGGTCTTCGTTCGTATGTTGGTGACCGCTTCGACTCGTTAGATTCACGCTTTGCCGGTATGGACATTCGTCTTACACAGCTTGAAGAGGATGTCGGATACATTCGTCAGAGTTTCGATCTTCCACCACCACCTCCGTCTTCTTAGATTTTAGTTTCTAATTATTTATCTTTTATAAGCCGTGTATTTTGGCTTTTAGTTTCTTAGAATTTACATTATTATGCTAAGTACTTTGCTTATTTATCTTGTGGTTTTTAAATTTCAGTCTTGGATGTTTTGTGATTGTTGACATTTTCAGTTATTTGGATTTTGGTTTGATTATTTCTTCTTTGTGAGTTTGGCTTCTTATGTTTTATACTCTGATATTTATATATTTTCTACTCCTTTGTCATCTCTGTGTTGATTTCCGAGGTCTTTGGCTTTTTGATGTTGCCAAAGGGGGAGAAAAGGTTGTAGAAAAAGCTTAAGAAAAAGCTTAACAAACTTAGAAATCAAGTGATCATGAATTCCGAAATATAGGGGGAGTAAACGGATGCACATTTTATCTATATACAATTGTTTGTTGCTTGCTTGAATCTTGATTTCAGGTATTGTATTGTCATCATCAAAAAGGGGGAGATTGTAGATGCAATTGGCTTTGATGTTTTGATGATGATCATGATGATGTGTTGCAATTGATGCAAATGGGCTTTTCAAGATTAAAATTCAAGACAATACTTCAAGATTACAAGTCACAACATCAAGATGATCACTAGAATATTAGGAAGGGAATTCCTAATTGAATTAGCAAAGGTTTGGCCAAGTAATTTAAAATAAAAAGTGTTTCTCAAAGGTTTTACTCTCTGGTAATCGATTACCAGAGGATGTAATCGATTACCAGTGGCCAAATACGTTTTATAACAGCTATAAAAATTTGAATTCAAAATTTTAAAAGCTGTAATCGATTACACAATTTTGGTAATCGATTACCAGCAGTTAGTAAACGTTTTAATTCAAATTTTAAAAGCTGTAATCGATTACACAATTACTGTAATCGATTACCAGACAGGATTTTCAGAAAAATAATTTCAAGAGTCACAACTTTTCAAAGGCTTTACTCATGACCACCAATGGTCTATATATATGTGACTTAAACACGAAATTGCTTAGAGATTTTCAGAACAACAAAGTGTTTATCCTCTCAAAGAGCAATTTCATTTTATCCTCTTAAGAATTCCTTGGCTAATTCAATTGCAATTCATTAAGGAATTAATTGAGTGCTCAATCTGTAAAATCCATCTCTTTCTAGAGAGATTTGTTCCTCTTCTTCTTCTTATTCTCTAAGGGATTAAGAGACTGTGAGTCTCTTGTTGTAAAGGATCTCTAAACACAAAGGAAGGATTGTCCTTGTGTGTTTAGAACTTGTAAAAGGAATTTACAAGATAGTGGAACTCTCAAGCGGGTTGCTTGGGGACTGGACGTAGGCACAAGGGTGTGGCCGAACCAGTATAAAACTGAGTTTGCATTTTCTCTTCCCTTAATCTCCTTTATTTATTATTGCTTTATATTCATATTCAAGTTGCTTCATTTGAATTAATATTTAAGAAGATTGTCATTAAGGGAATTCATAACTTGAGTAAAAAGTAAAATAGATTTTTAATTAGGGGAAACAGTTTGGAATATCTTAATTCAACCCCCCCTTCTTAAGATATCTGAGGCCACTTGTCTAACACAATTGTGATATGATCATACTCATTCACCTAATGAAATTAGGAAAATATTTGGTGGACATCTAATATATTATCCAACACCTACAAAGAGAGTAAAAGTAGAGAGAACAATATAAGTATGATGTGATTTATGATGTAAGAGGAAGATAAAGATAAAAAGATATGAGAGATATTAATGGCATGTATAAAATTATAAGTGATTCATATATCATTGCTCATGAAATTACATATATGTTTTGAGAGAATTTGAGAAAAACAACGTGCCAACGAAAATTTATGATAAAATGCAATATTCAATGTCGGTTCAACAAGTTTTGTCCGTTGTGGCATCCATAAATTGGACTCCCAACATACATTCTTTTGCTCTGTTTAATGAAACTCATACAATTATAAGACACTACTCATATAATCTTGATTTGGCATATTATTTTCTCTTTCAAATATGTTTGTTTTCTCTCATAGAAAAAAGGCTTTGGCTAGTAGAAGGATGTTTGTTGATGACATATATGCACAATTTCGATGGTTTCAATTTTTTTACTGCATTCAAATATACTAACGTAAAACTAAATTATGTAAATAGAAGATGTACTGCCCAAGGGCTACAAATGATGTGGCAAGTGATACGGCACTAAAGTACACATGTAAACCCTGCTCGTCAACCTTAGATCCAAAATGCGGAAGCTTCTTGTACAAAGCCATCTCGAGCGCCTAGCGGCTAGGTGGTCAGGCTGTTAAGATCTTGATATATGTGAGTCTTTATGATAAGATTGTTACTCTATTATCAAGATAATGCAAGGCAGTTACACGTGATCAACAAAGTTGTTATGCTATTGTAACAACCTCGAAAAGCAAGGACCCAAGGCTTCCATCCGATGTTATAAATAACCAGGTTCTACACTCATTTTTTCATTCATACTAACGATACCATGACGCTACTCACACGATCAACGAGCGCACCTACGGTGAATCGCACCCCTATCAGACCAACGATACCGTGGATGATAACAACACCTCGCATCCACACCGACATGAAGGGCGGATGACTCAATGACATCCTTTTGTCGATTGAATCATTGAGGTTGACTTACCTCTAGGTTGGAAATTGCTCAACTTGGAGCATTACAATGGGACCACCGACCTGGACGAACACCTGGATGTGTTCCTCACCCAGGAAAACCTCTATACTAATGACGACGCGTTCCTATGTCGACTCTTCCCTATGACCCTTAGGGAGAAACATTGACGTGATATGAAGGAATTCCTCCATGGTTTATTGATAGTTTCAACACCCTTATAGACTGTTTGAACTCTCAATATGTGATGTGCTGATCGCATCGCCTAAATTTTGCTGCTTTAGCTAGTCTATGTCAGGTAGACTACGAGTCACTCTACAAATTGATGAACAAATTTGGCTGACTTGTTATCTAAATCAAGAATCTCAATCCTGAGGTGGTGCTACATTCCATGTTACTGGCCCTACGACCTGACAGGTTTGTTGACAATCTGTGCAAGAAACCTCCCAACAGCATAGACGAGTTACGAGATCAAGCCAAGGGCTACACTTAGATGGAAGAAATGTTGAGGTTGCAAAACGAAGTTCGACAGGATGGACAAAAGCATGAGAAAGGAGAAAGTAGCCCAAGGACCGACTCTCATAAGTTAGACAAGTGACATAAATAGGACAAGCGTCAACCTCTTAAAAGGGGACCAAGGTATGAGCATTATACACCTTTGACGATAAATCGAGCCACCATCCTCGAACAAACTTTCAATGCGGAGGTACCCATATAGTTACCCCCCATACATCCTTCCAGACCTAGTCTAGATAGATCCAAGCACTACAGATACCACCGTAACCATAGCCACAACACTGAAGACTATTAGGCCCTCAAGGACAAGATTGAAGAACTTATATAGGCAGGTTACCTAGCAATAATGAGGAACATTGCAGGAGAAGAAATATTGATAGAAGGGGAGACAGAATAGAGGATAGAAGGAGGCAGAGGCATCACCCACAAAGGCGTGTTCACCAACCCCAACAATAGCAGGAAGACAAACCTGCTTAGCAGATTAGAGGTGTTATTAACACTATTGCGGGCAAATTTTCCTATAGAGGGCTATCTAGCCAGCCATAGAAGCATCACCTCCATGCCATCAAAGACCTTGATGTCAACCGTGTCAACATATAATCATCAAGAAGTCTTCCTCCCATAACCTTCACAGACAAAGATTTCAAAGGCATTAACCCCATCAACTAGGACAACCCTATGGTTGTCTCTATTGTCATTGCCAACTTCATGGTGTCTAAAGTTCTTTTTGACCAAGGAAGTTCCATAGACATACTCTATTGGAAGACATTTCAAAGGCTTGAAATCTCATCCACCACGATTAAACCACATTACAAACCACTCCTAGGTTTTGTTGGCGAGTGAGTGCAAACCAGAGGTTACGTGGACCTGATGACCACCTTCGGCCAGGGCAAGTTCTCGTGGAGTTTCACTGTAAGATATTTAATTGTTTATGCAAATACTTCTTACTTTTCCTTGATTGGAAGGAAAACATTGAATGAGCTTGGAGCCATAGTCTCTACCTCGCACCTCAAAATGAAGTTCCCTACCTTGACGGAAGAAATTGTCATTATCAAGGTAGACTATAAGCAAGCCCGACAATGCTATGTTGAGAACCTAAAGGTGGCCCTTTATCCTCCCATCAGAGAGCTGAGAAAGCCCCATTCCCCATTTGGTGGCAGCAGCAGTCAAGTCATGAGCATTATCGAAGAATTCCCAATAAGGACCCTGGTCATCTATGAGATAACCAAGGGAAATCCTGGTGATACATTCGATGTGGACCCTCGGGATGATCGTCAATAAAGGCCCAAAACCAATAAAAAAAAATTGTCAAGCTACAAAGTCATGCCTTTTGGACTTAAGAATGCTGGAGCCATATGCCAAAGGCTCATGGACCGGGCCTTCAAACATTAGATAGGCTGAAATGTTGAGGTTTACGTGGATGACATGGTCAATATGTCTCATAGTGTGGCCTAGCATGTAGCAGACTTAGAGGAAGTATTTGGAGAAATCCACAAATATGACATGTGCCTCAACCCTGAGAAATGCACCTTTGGGGTCGGCAGCGGGAAATTCTCAAGGTTCATGATCACCCACAGGGGGATTGAAGCTAACCCTGACAAGTGTATGATGATATTGAAAATCCACATCCTTACCAATGTCAAAGAAGTTCAAAAGCTGAATGGTAGATTGGTGTCCCTTTCCAGGTTCCTCTCAAAACTCATAGAAAAAGCGAAGCCTTTTTATAGGCTAATCAAGAAAATTGAGTCATTCTCATGTGACGAGGCTTGGAGCAAGATTTCTTAGCTTTTAAGAAAACTATCGCAACACCGCCAGTTCTAAGTCAACCCAAGCTCGGAGCACCCCTGCTCCTCTAACTTTCAGTACCAGAAGAAGCCATTAGCTCAGCCCTCGTCCAAGAAGATGGCAAGCACTAGATACCTATCTACTTTGTTAGTCGTGTCCTTCATGATGTTGAGAAGAGGTACCAAATGATCGAGAAAGTGGCATTAGCATTCATAAACTCTTCTCGACGCCTTAGGTTGTACTTTTGAGGCCATCAGATCATTGTCAAGATAGACCACCCCATTAAGCAAGTGTTGAGAAAACTTGAGCTAGCAGGTTGAATGGAAGCATGGTCTATAGAGTTTCCAAAATTTGATCTACAATATAAGCCTCACGGCCCCATGAAAACCCAATTTATGGCAGACATTCTAGCAGAGTTTGCTGGCCATGTCCAAGCTACCCCAGACTGGTGGAACCTGTATGTAGATGGCACATCTAACGTGAAAGGAAGTAGGGTAGGCATCATCCTTGAAGGACCCAATAATATCACTTTGGAGCAGGCCCTGCAATTTGAATTTAAGGGATCAAATAACCAGGTTGAATATGAGGCACTCATAGTAGACCTAAAGTTGGCAAAAGAGGTTGGAGCAATGAAGCTCATGTGCTGTAACGACTCACAACTTGTCCAAAGTGACAATCAACACTCATAGTAGACAATCAGCAAGCAGACTATGTCATGCGAGAGTTACATGATGGGATTTGTGGCCTTCACACAGGGGGGCGCTCCTTAGCAACCAAGGTAGTACATTCTGGCTACTATTGGCCGACACTTAAGGCTGACGTCTTCAACTTCACGAGAAAGTGTAGAAGATATCAACAATTTGTAGATGTTCCACACATGCCCCCTGACAACCTCCACAACCTAAGCTCTCCTTAGCCTTTTTCCATGTGAGGGATGGACATACTGGAGCCATTGCTAAAAGCTCCAGGACAAGTCAAGTTCTTGCTGGTTGCCGTAGGCTATTTTACCGAATGGATCAAAGCAAGACCATTGCGAGAGATTTCAGTCAGCGAGGTAGAAAAGTTTACTTGGAAACACCTCATATGTAGGTATAAACTTCCTATGCCATTGTCACCGACAATGACACTCAATTCAAGGCCCAAACCTACGAAGAATTCCTATCAAGGTTAGGCGTTAAGCAATTCATAACCTCTGTCGAGCATCCTTAGAAAAACGACTAGGCAAAAGCATCGAATAGGATTATCCTTAAAGCCTTGTGCATGAGACTTGACCAATCCAAGGACCTATGGAAGGTGAAACTCCCCGGCATACTATGGGCCTACCACTGTTCGCCTCAAACAAACACTAAGGAGACTTCTTTTCATCTTACTTATGGCACTAATGACATGATCCATGTAGAAGTCATGGAGCCCTCGATGACAAGGCTATTTTTCCAAGCTCATTAGAAAGAGGAAAACATGAAGGTGGAACTTGAGACGAGAGATGGAGTCCATGAGATGGCCAGGATCAAGGAAGAAGCTACCAAGCTTTGAGCATCAAGAAGATACAACACCAAAGTCCGGCTTCACGCATTTCAGCCTGGCAACCTAGTATGGCGAGTCCGAGGAGAATTATACTTATCAAAATCTGGAGCGTACTGACGTCAAGGTTGACGTAGTCAAGATAGGCTCTTCGATCTCCCACATCAGGTTTACAGGTATCCTCCACCTGGGGAACGAAAAGGGGGTCCTACAAAAATGGACTTTGGCGCTCAAGTAAGTGTGTGAGTGAGTTGAGAATGAGATTGAAAGTGAAGGTAGAACCTAATTATTTATAACTTTGGATGAGAGCTTAGGGTCCTTGATTGTCGGGGTTGTTACAGTAGTGTAACAACCTTATAGATAATTCGTTGATACTAGATAAGCGAGTACTTGCAATTTGATAAGACGATAATAATATTATCAATAAAGTTTGAATATATCAACAACTTATTGGCCCAACAGCCCTACTACTAAGTGAGTCATGTCTGCATTCCTCTATCAGGGTTGACGGGGAGGGTTACCGTGTATATTTTAATGTCACATCACTTTCCACATTAGTTTGTGGACCTCAGGCAATAGAAGAATCAAGGAAGATTCCACGAGTAGGGAAGCGAGGACCTAACTGGGAAGGCCTATTTAGGGTGGTGGCGAGCTTGGATAAAAGAGCATACAAACTTCAAGAACTAGGTTGAAAAGCAATCCCAAGAACATGGAATGCCACCATTTGAAATTTTATTTTAGTTGATATATAACAAGATCAGGTGCTATACTATTTTTCCTACTCAATATTTTGTCCCAAAATAGAAAAATCAGGGTTTGGGTTTGAGAGGTTTTAACGAGGCACACTTGAGGTATAAAGGGAACTTGCACTCAAATGATGGAATTAAATGAAATTCCCTCTCTTTTAGTCAAATTATTTTTGTGCATATAATACACTGATGTCACAAATCTCCAAAGGCTCGTCAAACCCAAGGTCCGTCCTTGGTGAGTCTCGCCAAACCTAGGACAAACGTGTTCTTGGTCAAATCTCCAAAGGCTCATCAAACCCAAGGTTCATCCTTGGTGAGTCTCGCCAAGCCTAGAACAAATGTGTTCTTGGTCGAATCTCCAATGGCTCATCAAACCCAAGGCCCATCCATGGTGAGTCTCACCAAACCCAGGACAAATGTGTTCCTTGTTGAATCTCCAAAGGCTCGTCAAACCCAAGGTCCATCCTCGGTGGGCCTCTCTATGCCTAAGATCCATCCTACACGGATATTCTAGAAATCGAGATACATACTTGCTCCGATACACTCGTTAGTCTCATACCCAATGTGCCTCATTAGAAAACCCATGACTTTGGGTAAGAAGCTTCGTAAAGTGAAAAGGGACACATCAGTAGGTAAGAGACCAGAACTAGTGCGCACCCATGATTATTGTGCCTAAAATGAGCGTAGCATCATTGGAGTCGATTGTGGCCAGACCTTCAACTAGGTTGAAATCAAAACCGAGATGATTGGGCAATACCTTCAACCAGCTTGAAATAAAACCCGAGATGATCAACATTATCTCGCTAAGTTCTCTATTTCATACAGACCTGTCAAGCATGGTGGTTTGATACTCAACACAAAGGACCACACTCATTGTTCCACGACAAGGCCATGTCCAAACATTGTATAAGTCCAAAATGAAGATATGCTTAAGACAAACAAATCCGTGACACAACAAGTTAAAGCAAGGAGAAAAATATAAGTGCATTAAAGTAAAAAGAATTGTCAAGATTAGAAGGCCAATACGACCATAAAAGAAACAAAAAAGAAAAGTATGGCATAAACATCGGCCCCATCACCCTTCTCTCCATCAAATGCCTCCATGGCAGCAATGTCGTCATTGTCAAGCAATTGCCCATCCTTCATATCTTTAAATGGGTCAAGGAGGTTCAGGTTGAGACCCTCAACAAAAAGTCCTGCCTGCCTGATGGCTTTGAAAAACCCATTTTTTTCATAAACATGAGGAGTTCATCCTCAAGTTCCTTATTCGCCTCCTTCTCCCTCTCCACTTCGAGCTCGGACTCCTTCAGCTTGGCCTAGAGGTTGGACACAACGAGTTTCGAATCCCTCAGCTGGGCTTGAAGATCAGAAATCAATTAGCGGATTCTACCATTATCGTATTAAGCTATTCCTTCTCCTTAGCAGATTGTTCAACTTTACCTGCCAAGTGATCGAGGCCATACCCGAATCAAATAAACATTAAAAATGCAGTATCTAGGAAGTGATCCTAGGTCGTCTCCCAACGAGCAATGGTCAACCAAACGTTCATAACAGATAGTAATAAAATAGTAACGAATTGGGGGGGGGGGTTGTTTGTTTTTGTAAATTAAACCGCAAGAAAATTTGAATTAAAGAAATAACAGAATTAAAACATGTTATTTTCCCTTGATTCGCAAGCAAGTCTCTTATCCTAGGTTACGAGAATTTATCCTTAATCAGTTCAACCACTTAATCCAACCCTAAATTAAATTACTAAGCGAAAATTAACATAAGGCTGTCATTATGTGATTAAGCAACACATAGACCAATTAATCATGAACGAAACTGATGATTAAGGATGAATGTAAATTAAGCACAGAGACAATTAATCAAGCACTAAGCATGCATGGATTAATAGTAACAAATACAGAGTAATTGGTGAAGAGGAAAAAATAATCCAAATTCAATAGTAATAACAAAACCTCAAAGAGAGCTGTGCTTGATCCTCAAGAGAAAACAACGCTGGAGACTTAGCCTTCCCTTAATCAACAGAAAATGAAATTGTAGATTGAAGCAGAAATGAAATTGTAGAAAAAAAATTTTATTCTACGTGAACAGTGTGCATGAACAGTAAAAACTGGAATTCTCAAACCCTAGAATTATTCTCCTCTTCGAAAAAACTCCCCAAAAGTAAAACCCTGGTGCTTGTTATATAGGTTCTCAGCCCCAAAGCTTACAAATCTGTTTTAAGTCCAAGCCCATAAACGAAATAAAATAAAATCTGGACAAGATAAGATAAGGTTGGATGGAATAAAATCTGGACGAAATAAAATCTAGATGAAATAAAATCTGGATAAGATAAGATTTGATAAAATAAAATTGTCTGCTCTCTTCAAGTCCAAGCCCACTTCCGGATTGAAGCCCAATTGCTTATAATTCTCTTGAAATTAAATTAAAAACACAAAATTAGTCAAGTAGGCCCAAATGATAAAACTGCATAATTAATTTGACAATTAAGGCTAATCAGTAATTAAAATGGTGACAAAAAGGGTTAAGAAATAGGAGAAAATAATGACACATCAAATCCCCCCACACTTAGCCTTTTGCACTCCTGGGCAAAATCAAAAAGCAAAGCAAGGAACAAATCCAGAGACATTAAAGAGAAACAAACAAACACAAAAATAATTACATATTTCTCAATGAATCTCAAGGAATGAAAGGAATGGGCAACATCCAACATGTAGAGAGTTAAAGAATCAAGACAGTCATGAAAATCATCCACGCATCTCAAACATGGCAAGATAGTCAATCAACTCAAGAATGAAAAGTGATAATGCCTCATAAGATATGCACTCTATCTGTCAAGTGTCTAGACTACTGTTTACTGTCAAAACACCCATGAAAACAAACACCACATAGACTTGGTAAGACTCTAAAATTGACAACGACACCATAAACACATGCACATGAGGATCAAAAGGTCTTTTAAGGTTGTAATGGGGCCAAGGATAAGGTAGAGGAAAGTATGAGATAAGTAGCTAAAACCCAAAGGAATAGAGGAGCAATGGGGAATAAGTGGGAACTAAGAAAGAGTAGTAAACCCCAAAACCAAAATTAAAAATTAAGCTTAAAAAGTAAACCCAAAACAAAATCAACCAAGTCCTCAAACCAATCCAAGTCTTCAAACCAAGACCTCATTTATTCAACTTCATTCTTTTTTTTATGTTTTTTTTTAACGTGAACAGTAACATTTGAAAACATTTGAAAATAAAGCAACAATTAGGCAATATATGTATATACATCAAGCATGGCCAAAATACATCATCAAGCATGGCTAACAAAAACATATCATCCAATGAAACATACCCCTCCACACTTATTCCTAAAACAATTCCAAAGCTCCAAAATTCCTTAAGGGTAGGCTGAGATCATGGTTTTTCACTTAAGACTTGTAATGAGCTTCAAAACAAAGAAAGGGGAACATAGGCTCAAAGGGGCTATCAAAGGAATTAATTCAAGGTAGGCTCATTTGGCTAGAGGCTTATAAGAACAAAATGCCTAAATCATCTCCCAACATGCATGTGAAGCAAGAAGTATCAACAAGAGTCAAGCTAAGGCTATTGTGCAAGCAATCAATGGGGCAAAACACACCGAATAAAATAGATGATGATGGCTCAAATTCTCACCAAGGGTAAATCTATCACTTTCAATTCGAACTTTCAAAACTAACTTGACGTGTAGAGAAAAACAAGGATTTTAATTCACAAAATGCCAAGAAACTCCTATTTCAAAAATAAGTACCCATTACTTGTACATAACCCAAAATTCAAAGAGAAACATGCAATGTTGTACACAAAACATAAAACCAAAATAACAAAATTAACCTAGAAAACCTAACAAAATTAAACTTGAAAAACCCAACAAAATTAAAGAACAATCTCCCCCCCCCCCCCCACACTTAAACAACACATTGTCCTCAATGTAACCCAATCACAAGATCAAGAGCAATCAAAACAATCAATAAATTTGGACAAGTGCAATAAAAGCAAAGAAGGAGACAGAAAATGAAAACTCCCTAAGTCATGGCGGAAGAGAAGTAGGGTGAAGTAAGGAGGTCTCCTCCACCACTACATCCACTAAGGAGGGATTTGTGAGGAATGGTTTCAGCCAGTGTCCATTGACCTTGAAGCTCTTATCTATGCATTCACTTTTGATCTCAATTGTACCATAAGGAAAAACATTAGTTACCACAAAAGGACCAATCCACTTTGACCTCAACTTACCACTCATGAGTCCGAGCCTAGAGTTATACAATAAAACTTTCTGTCCAACCACGAAGTCCTTCTTAGCTATCAAGCTGTCATGGAACTTCTTGGTCTTCTCCTTGTAGAATTTGGAATTCTCATAGGCTTCTAAACGGATCTCATCTAGCTCACTTAGTTACAACTTCCTTTCCTCTCCAGCTTGATCAGTAGAGAAGTTGTAGGTCTTTACAGCCCAATAGGCTTTATGCTCTATCTCTATAGGAAGATGGCATGCCTTGCCAAAGACAACCTGATAAGGTGACATTCCTATGGGTGCTTTGTAGGCAGTCCTATGCGCCTAAAGAGCATCATCCAGCCTGGTGCTCCAATTCTTTTTGTTATGCTGCACAATCTTCTCTAAGATCCTTTTTATCTCCCTGTTTGAAATCTCAGCCTGCCCATTAGTTTGGAGGTCGTAAGGTGTGGAAATTCTGTGCACGACCCCATACTTTTTGAGCAAGGCATACATGGATCTGTTACAAAAATGGGTGCCTTGATCACTAACGATGGCTCTAGGGACTCCAAACCTGCAAAACAGATTAGATCTAAGAAAATCCACAAAAATGGGTGCCTTGATCACTAACGATGGCTTTAGGGCCACTTTGCTAAAATCCTTGATAAAGCGCCTATAAAACCCTGCATGACCAAGAAAAGAACGAACCTCTCGCACGCAAGAGGGTTAAGACAATTGTGAAATAACAACTATTTTTACAGGGTCTACCTCTATGCCCCTACTGAAAATGATATGTCCTAAAACTATACCTTGTTCTACCATAAAGTGACATTTTTCAAAATTCAGCACAAGATTAGTTTGAATGCATCTATTAAGAACTCTATCCAGACTATCCAAACATGCATCAAAAGAGGATCCATAAACAGTAAAATCATCCATAAACACCTCTATGCAACTCTCTAAAAAGTCACTGAAAATGCTAAGCATACACCACTGATAGGTACCAAGGGCGTTGCATAGGCCAAAGGGCATCCTCCTATAGGCAAAGGTGCCAAAGGGACAAGTGAATGTGGTCTTTTCTTGATCCTCAGGAGCAATATGAATTTGTAAATAACCATAAAAACCATCAAGAAAACAGTAATGGGACTTACCTGCCAAGCGCTCAAGCATTTGATCAATGAAAGGCAAGGGAAAATGATATTTTCTAGTTACCTGGTTCAGCCTCCTATAATCAATGCAGACTCGCCAGCTGTTCTGCACTCTTGTGGGGATAAGCTCATCCCTTTCATTCTTAATCACTGTGAGGCCTGTTTTCTTAGGAACCACTTGGACTGGACTCGCCACTGGCTGTCAGAAATGGGGTAGATGATTCCAGCTTGTAAAAGCTTGGTCACTTCCTTTTTCACCACATCTAGAATGACGGGGTTGAGTCGCCGCTGTGGTTGCCTCACTGCCTTAGCTCCATCCTCTAAAAGTATCCTATGCATGCAGGTAGATGGGCTAATACCAGGAATGTCTGATAAAGTCCATCCAATGGCCTTCTTGCACTTCTTGAGCACTAGCAACAACTTCTCCTCTTGCTCAGCATCAAGGGAGGTGGAGATGATCACTGTAAATTTTTTCTTGTCCTCCAAGTAAGCGTATTTAAGGGTTGCTGGTAAGGGCTTCAACTCTGGTATGGGTGGTGGCTGAACAGTGGGAGGAACCAGGGTAGGAGAAGAGGAAGGTTCCTCAGCCTGTACCTCATAAAGCAAGTCAGAAGTATATGTACTTCCTACAACATGGTTAGTGCATTCTGACTCTAAAAAATCAACATCAAGAGGTACAACACCCAGAAAATCAGAACCAGACTCAAATTCAAATTCAAATTCACTCTCAACATAAAAATCAGATACAAGATCAAATTCAAACTCAGATTCAGATTCAATGCATAAGGAGTGGCAAGTATGCAGATCAGATAAAAATGGATGTTTCCTACCATGAAGAACAAAATCAAAATCAAACATATAATCATCAACAATTTGATCAATTATCTTAGCACGAAAAATAGAATGATCCTCATATTGATGTTTCATGGCATCAAGAATGTTAAAATGAACAACAATATCACCCAATTCCATAGGCAATGTGCCAGCATAAACATCTATCTTGGTTCAGGCTGTTTTCATAAATGGCTTGCCTAAAATAATTGGAACTGAACCATGGGAAAATCCCTCTTCCATATTAAGAACATAAAAATCAACAGGAAAAATAAGTTCACCAACCCGAACTAGCACATCCTCTATGAAACATGCGGGGTAAGCAACACTTCTATTTGTCAAATGAATCACCACATCTGTAGATTGCAAAGGTCCAAGAGATAAAGAATTGAAAATGGACAGAGGCACGACACTTACTGATGCTCCTAGATCTAGCATGGCATTCTCAAATTTATTGTTCCCAATAATGCAAGTTATACAGAAAGTATCTGGGTCCTTACATTTCTCAGGAATGTGAGGAATAGATTTACCTATCAATGCTGACACATTTCTGCCCATGCTAATCCTTTCATTGCCTTTGAGCTTTCTTTTGTGGGTGCACAGCTCCTTTAGAAACTTGGCATATCTTGGAATCTGCTTGATGGCATCTAGCAGAGGTATGTTCACCTCTACTTTCCTGAAGGTCTCCAAGATCTCTTTTTCCGCTTCTTCCATTTTTTTGTTTGGAATTGCTCTAGGTGGGAATGGAAGAGGGATAGGAGGCTGTGGTAAGTCAGAATTACTAGAAGAAGGTCCACCTGTATGAAAATTTTTGTTAGGAAGCTTTCTCTTTTGTGCAACTATCTCATCCTCATTTTCAGGTGTAGAATGAAGCTTGACAGGTTTAGGTGCAGGTGCTGCCACTGGTGGAGGCACTTGTATTTGGTTGCCAGACCTCAAGGTGATGACACTCACATTTTTTGGATTCTGCACAGTTTGTGAAGGCAATTTGTCAGAATTTTGGGATTGAGCTTGGTTCAACTGAGTAGCCATCTGCCCTATCTGATTTATCAGACTCTGAATGGAGGCTCTTGTCTCTTGCTGAAATTGCATATTCTGGATGGTCATTTTCCTCACTAACTCTTCTAAGGAAGGTTGAGGAGGAGCCTCAGTTGCTTGCTGTCTTTGTTGTGACTGCTGCTATATTAGAGGAGGAACATATGGCTTGCTTGGACTAGCAGCATTCTGGAAAGGAGGGACAAGCTATTGTTGTTGTGGAGGACTTGCCCATCTCAGATTTGGATGATTTCTCCAACCTGGATTGTATCTGTTGCTTGAAAGATCATAATTATTCTGCTGTTGTTGGTTTTGCTGCTGAGGGGGTCTATTATAAATGTTTGCAGTATAAGCTTCAGGTTGCTCATTGACTCCAGATTGCTGCAAAGAAGGACAAAGATCTATATGGTGATCTGCAGAAGAACATAGACCACAGACTCTTGCAACAGGTGCAAATTTCTGATTCATGGCAAGCTGAGTTACTAGGTTGACCAAGGCATCAAGTTTTCCCTCAAGCTTTTTATTTTCAGTAGATGAAGATTAATTCGTGGCCACCTCATGGACTCCTCTAAGGACAATAGCATCATTTCTTGCATTGAATTATTGGGAGTTGGAAGCCATCTTCATAATCAAATTCCTAGCCTCTGCCGGGGTCATATCACTAAGAGCTCCACCACTGGAAGCATCAATCATACTTTTCTCCATGTGGCTAAGTCCCTCATAGAAATATTGAAGAAGGAGTTGCTCAGAAATCTGGTGGTGAGGGCAACTTGCACACAATTTCTTGAATCTTTCCCAGTACTCATACAAGCTCTCTCCACTAAGTTGCCTGATGCCTAAAATGTCTTTTCTGATGGCAGTGGTCCTAGATGTAGGGAAGAATTTCTCCAAGAACACCCTCTTATGGTCATCCCAACTGAAAATGGACCTGGGAGCAAGGTAGTACAACCAATCTTTTGCCACTCCTCCAGGGAATGAGGAAAAACCTTTAAAAAGATATGATCTTCCTAAACATCAGGGGGCTTCATGGTGGAACAAACAATATGGAACTCCTTAAGATGCTTATGAGGATCTTCATTTGTAAGACCATGAAACTTGGGCAACAAATGTATTAGTCCAGTCTTGAGAACATATGGAACATCCTCATCAGTATATTGAATGCACAAACTTTCATAAGTGAAATCAGGTGCAGCCATCTCCCTAAGAGTCTTCTCACGAGGTGGAGGTTGAACCATGTTCTCAGTATGAAATTAGTAGTTGAATGCTCAAAATCAGAATATTCATAATCACCAGCAACAAAATACTCAGAATGCTCAAAATGCACAGAATGATCAGGATGCACACTATTCCTAACTAATCTAAGAAAGGTTCTATCTATTTCAGGATCAAAGGGTTGTAAATCACCTGGATTACCCCTAGTCATGCACTATATGCAGGAAATAATGTGTTTCTCAACAAGAATCAGGGGAGGGTTAAAACTACAACTACAGTCAAACAATATCCAAATGAGCTGAAATTTTGTGAGCAACACCCTAAAATCATGAAAAGATAGCACAAAAATTTTCAGACAAAAATTCAAAGTCTAACTATGAAAACTGCCTAAGGAAAGTTTAGAAAAATAAGACAATAATACTAAAAAAACAAAAAAAAAAACTTAGTAAACAATTGATTTTTCAAGTTTAACATGGCAACAAAATGCAGGTCAATTGCCACGGCATGGGAAATTTTCTTCTACCCTAAATGCATATATAATATTAGTCATTCTGATAACCGAAGCAAAAGTTATGGCCGTTTTAAGTTTTGCTAAACACAAGTCCCCAAAATTTTTGCCTCTCTCAAATTCAGCCACACCAAGTGCTTCTGGTATTTTTCACACAAAATATGGACCAAAAGAAACTACCACACAAAAAATCAGCCAAAAATAACAACTCTAACTATCAGAACAAAAATCGTCAATTAAATTGCAAAATCAGTCGCTAGTTCAGCTCGCTAAACACTGTTCACAGCATTACACAAAAACAGTCGCAATTTTGTGAGCAACTAAAACAGTGAAGTGCTAAACAGGGGACATGATTGAAATGCGAAACATAACACTACACGAAACAAAACAACACACACTCACACACTAAACAACAGAGCTAGACTAAAAAAAAACTAAACACTATTATGAACCTTTGGCCCACTGCTCCCCGGCAACGGTGCCAAATTTGATCGAGGCCGTACCTGAATCAAATAAACATTAAAAATGCAGTATCTAGGAAGTGATCCTAGGTTGTCTCCCAACGAGCAATGGTCAACCAAACGTTCATAACAGATAGTAATAAAACAGTAACGAATTGGGGGGGGGGGGTTGTTTGTTTTTGTAAATTAAACCGCAAGCAAATTCGAATAAAAGAAATAACAGAATTAAAACATGTTGTTTCCCCTTGATTCACAAGCAAGTCTCTTATCCTAGGTTACGAGAATTTATCCTTAATCAGTTCAATCACTTAATCCAACCCTAAATTAAATTACTAAGCAAAAATTAACGTAAGGCTGTCATTATGTGATTAAGAAACACATACACCAATTAATCATGAACGAAACTGATGATTAAGGATGAATGTAAATTAAGCGCAGAGACAATTAATCAAGCACTAAGCATGCATGGATTAATAGCAACAAATACAGAGTAATTGGTGAAGAGGAAAAAATAATCCAAATTCAATAGTAATAACAAAACCTCAAAGAGAGCTGTGCTTGATCCTCAAGAGAAAACAACGCTGGAGACTTAGCCTTCCATTAATCAACAGAAAACGAAATTGTAGATTGAAGCAGAAATGAAATTGTAGAAAAAAAATTTTATTCTACGTGAATAGTGTGCATGAACAGTAAAAATTGGAATTCTCAAACCCTAGAATTATTCTCCTCTTCAAAAAAACTCCCCAAAACTAAAACCCTGGTGCTTTTTATATAGGTTCTCAGCCCCAAAGCTTACAAATCTGTTTTAAGTCCAAGTCCATAAACAAAATCAAATAAAATCTGGACAAGATAAGATAAGATTGGATGAAATAAAATCTAGATGAAATAAAATCTGGATAAGATAAGATTTGATATAATAAAATTGTCTGCTATTTTCAAGTCCAAGCCCAATTCAGGATTCAAGCCCAATTGCTTATAATTCTCCTGAAATTAAATTAAAAACACAAAATTAGTCAAGTAGGCTCAAATGATAAAACTGCATAATTAATTTGACAATTAAGGCTAATCAGTATTTAAAATGGTGACAAAAAGGGTTAAGAAATATTAGAAAATAATGACACATCACCAAGTCATCCTTTTCTTTTAATATATCTTTTATAACGACCAAATACGTCGTTGTTGTCTAGTCTCGTACTCACTAATTTGGTGAAAATATTATCGACCCTAGATGACAACTGATGGTTTGACCTAACGGCTTCAGCAAATGCAAGAATAGCATTTGCCACCTTAGGACACTCCACTCGCCATATTTTCCTGGCAGTGGCCCTCCACTTGGCAGACTCCGCCCCAAGAAAGCAATCTTGTTCATAGCCTCCTTACGCCTATTCCCATTTTCTTCTAAGATAGCTACGCTATTTTGGAGGAAGACTTTGAAAGTGTTAGTCAAATTCTACACCTCGATAGAACAAATCAAATTTTGGTCAAAGGGGGATACAAAGTCTGCAGACATCCTCTGCTCAGGTCTATACCCCATACTCCATAATGAATATGCTTCTCATGAAGTATATACTTGGTCCAATGAAACGCTTGGGCATGAAAAGGATGAAGGCATAATAAGAGTCAGGACAGTGGGAGCCGAGGGTGGCAAAGCCGAGGAAGGAGAAGGCATGTTCGTTAAAACACTTGCTGTTTTCACCCCTTCACTAAGCAGTGGAGGTGCAATAGAAGAAACAAGATCAAGTGCGGCAGAGGTAGGAATGGACGTGGCAGATGTTGAGGAAGAAGGTTCAAAGATCGCTTGAGTAGATGGAGATGGAGGAGTCGGATATAAAAAATGTTGGTTATAGCGGCAACAGCCTGAGTGACCTTGGGGGTTGGTAGTCCTAGGAAGAAGGGAAGAGGGACGGCTTGAACCAGATGCCAATCCCATTGCCTGCTTTAGAGCCCGAAGACTAAAAGAAGCCCTCGATTTCTTATGTTGTCCGATCCCTCCAGCCTTTTCACTGTGCTTCCTCTTCATAGCTGGAGGAGGATGCATGTCAGGTGTAGCCTCAACATCAGTCTCGATAGTGTCTGAGGCATGGGGCAGGTCGACCCTGGCTTCAGTCGAACTCCCTCTATAAAAGGTTCATTGATGCTGGTTGGAGGAGATGGCACATCACCTTCAGCTGGTCCAACCTGCTGCCCTAGGGTCGCCATTCAACGTTGCCCATTATTCCTGCAGAGATAGACAAAAACATAACACATAATCAGAAAAGACAAAGTTATATTAAGATAAATGCGTAAAATGAGAGTCAAGGCACTTTACCATCCAAGATAAGAAGAGGGTTGCTTGCCGAAGGCAAGGATAGGATGGCTAGTGCATCAAGCAAGGCTAGCAATTGTTCCAAGATAGCCTTGTCCACCCTCTCCTTCGAAGACATCAAATGCTCTTCAAAGGACTTGAACCTTGCGGGGTCCGATTACCAGTACAAGTGGAAACAAGGCTACCCATTCTCCTCATACATCAATGACAACCCGTCAGAGCTGATATTCGTTGCCTTGGCCTTAAAGAAGTGGTCCTTGAACCTTCAAAACACATTTGAGTTGAATTTGAACATCTTCTTGAAAAATTGTTCAACAACACCTAGCCAATCTTCTTGATCAACTTCATTTGGAAAAAGTACATGAACACGGGCACGCTAGGCCTGATGTTAAAGAACGAGCATTAAATTTGATGCAATCCTACCCCTCAAGGGCATTGGATAGAAGACTCTAAGAAGATTCGGCCAAAGATGCAAGAGAAGGCCTTAGGGTTCTCATGAGCCTTAGGGTAGATTTTGGGCCCATGGGCAAATTATGAGCCCGCTTATCTTTGTACATATTAGATTAAGGTTTCATTATTTTTGGGCCTTGTATTTAGGGGTCCATAATATAGGTAAGGTACCCTAGAAATGTTGGATTTTTCAGCCCTTGTATTTTAGGGCACCTAGACTAGTTTTTGTAGTAGGGGTAGTTTTGTAATTTCATGTGCATTAAGTGAATATTTGATGTGTGTGGTTGGAAATAAATTTAATTGAATTGGGAGAAGCCCAATCCAATTAAATTGTAGAGGGGGAGGTGAGCATTTACTTGCTACACCCTATTGCCACATCATATAGTCACACTTTGTACATGTCCTTCATGCTTTACATGCCTCATGACACCTAAGTACACTTAGTGGAGAATCTTGGACTTGATCTTAGATTAGTGGGCTGAACCATAGCTAAAATTCACTAATCATAATTAGTAAAATTTTGGCTCCAAAGTTTGGCTCCACAAATTCAATTTCAAATTCAAGTGAAATTTGAATAAATTTCCCTCCAATTTTGTGTGACACTTAGGCTATAAATAGAGGCCATGTGTGTACATTTTTTCAACTTTGATCATTTGAAAATTAAACTTTAGATTTCAGAGCTCTTTTAGAGCACAAAATTTCGTGCTCTTCTCTTCCTTTCCCTTCATTCATCTCCTTCTTGTTCCAAGCTCTTATCCATGACCTCCTATGGTGGTGAGCTTTTTCTAGACTCATCTTCTCCTTGAAGTGGCATCTTCTCTCTTTCTTCCTTCTCCATTCCGCTGCCATTCATCTTTCAAGAAGCAAAGGAATCCATTGATGAAGAAGATCCTAGGCCTACAAGCTCCAATGGAGCTTACATCAAAATCTCAAAGGCTCTCACCATTGCCCAGCTATTGGGATGCAATTAAGAAGGGGCCACATTCAAGTGCCTCAACAAAGCGCATTGAAAATCATTCAATGGAAGAGTGAGATGAAGCACTTCAAATAGACATCGATAAATGTAAAAATAGGGCAGACCATCAGGGGAAGGATGCAGGAAAAGATATTCATCTTCTCTATAAGCCACCAAAGTCATTTTGGGGACATCACTAGGGTTTGCCAACTCAAGTTAACGCCATTGGGCACCAATGCTCGTGGAGGACGTTATTGTTGAGTGGTACTTCAAAATGTTGCCCGTCACCCACTTGAAGCCAACAATGTACGGAGGAGACAAAGGTGTTTCGTCACTACGGTAATGCCTATTCCTCGGTGAAACCCTAACCTTATCACCATCACCTCTGCCCACTGCCTTGATGGTTTCGAGACTCTCCTAAGAGGGATAAGGTACAATTGTTGTAACCGGAGAAGTTTGATCCTCTAAAGATTCTGTCCCCATACGTAGCCCGGAGCTACCCTCGTCAACATTTCCAAGGTCCATCAACCTCTCGAAAGAGGAATAGATGTTGTCAAAAACCTCGCGAGGAACCTCCTCTGACAAGGAATCAACAATGGGAACTACCTCCCACTCCACTAGGGGTTTCCGAATGGAACCCCTAGAGTCGCTTCCTCCCAAACCCAATGCAGAATTAGAAACAATGGACATGCTTAAGAAGAAGGGCATACTTGGAATGAAGCCAAAATTGAAAAAAGGAAAGGGAAGATTGAGAGATACTGCAGTCAGAAAGGTCTAGAACCGTAAGGGCCATGACAATCGTAAGAAGTGATTAAAGTAACGGGTTGAAAGAAATCACAGAAGGACAGTATTCAAGAGTGAAGATGACGAAAACCTAATATGTAGTCCTTTTAAATAAGGAGAGAAGGCCATGACATTTCAAAAGCTGGCAGGAGTTGAAACGACACCTTGAAAACTTGTGCCATGATGTAACCCCCACCAAACCACATAATGCGTCTTTGAGATGTGTCCTCTCACGAAGTGACACATGTAAAGAAGCGACGTGTGTGCATAACACATGCTCACTTTGAGTGAAATAAAACACCTCTCCTGAATGTGCTTTCTAACGGTTGGAAGGATCCAAATGGTCAAATATAGGGATCCCTCAAATGGAACATTCAAATACCTGAATCTACCTAAAGGGACATAAATCACGTTCACCCTAGACAACCTATCAACCATAGCCCAAACATTGCTCGTTCAAGATAAGGGGCTTATCAAGCTTATGACCTTTAAATTTGTTAGGGTTACCATACTTGACATGGGAAAATTTCTTTCACCAAAAAATTGGACTCAGAGCTTGGGGGCTTGTGTACTGTCCGAGGTCTGTAAATGATGTGGCAAGTGACACAATACTAAAGTACACATGTTGACCCTCCTTGTTAGCCGTAGATCAAGAACACAGAAGCTCCTCGTACAAAGCCAGCTCAAGCACCCAGCGGCTAGGTGGTCAGGCTATTAAGATCCCGATATATGTGAATCTTAATGATAAGGTGGTTACTCTGTTATCAAGATAATGCAAGGTAGCTACACGTGATCAACAAAGTTGTTATGCTATTGTAACAACCCTGAAAAGTAAGGACCCGAGGCTTCCATTTGATGTTATAAATAACCAGGTTCTACTCTTACTTTTTCATTCATACTCAGCTTATTCAAACAATTACTTGAGCATTGGAGTCCCTTTTACAGGTACCCTACCATTCCTCAAAAAAAGGATACTTGCGAGTCCGCCACCATGGAGATCACTGGAGTCCATTCTAAAGGCAATCAGTCCTGACACCAGACGGACTCCAAATTTTAGTAAGTACAAAAAAGAAAAGAAAAGAAAAAGCAAAAAACATGCATGTTGAGAGAGATAATGTTGAATAGTTTTAACTATGTAATTGGAAAACACTATATTCTTTCATTTCTATTTATTTAAAGGATGAACATGTCTGAAATTGCTATATCACTAAGTGGGTTACATATATAAAAAAAGTTAGAAACAATTCTATTGATTTTGTTTGTGTTCTTCTTTGACCAGAATCAAAATTTTATCTTGGTAATCATTATAATAAAGATTTTTATTAATTCTTGAAGTGAAACTTCATTTCTAATAGAAGAATAGTACAAACAACACCTGTAAAGAATGGTATATAAGTTTTCTCTTATATATTTCAGCCACTATTTAATTTCTTTATATTGAAATTGCTAGGTAATCAATGACATTATGTTTGGCCATCTTTTTTGTAGTTTTTGTTTTTGGCTGCAACTTCCTGCATGTTGCTGGATGATTCAGATGGATAGATGGATAGAGAGCTTGAACAGTGAAGCATATATGTGAGACTGATAATCCTTCAGTTCTTTTTTTTTTTTTGCTATAAAGAAGGTTTTCAAGGTGCTCACATTTTAAAAACATATATTGGAAAACATTTTTGGTGGTGCGTGGTTTGAGTAGTTTTTATTTTCTTTTTGAAAGGAAACAAAAAAAAGAGTGAAAATATGCTTGTTTAAAATTTAAAAAATATTGTCTCACTGAAAATATTTTTAAAAACAAACCCAAAACTGAAAATAATAAATCAACATTTTCGGCCTTTTATGAAGAAGTGAAAACAGGATGAAACCTTATAATGCTTTCTTCTTGCTACATATTTTTTAAATCTTAAAAATTTGAAAATGAAAATTATTTTCAAAAAATAAAAATAATAATGAAAACATAAAATAAACATAAAAAATGAAAAATGCATTGTCTTTTTTTCTCTTGTCTTAGTATAACTTTGTCTTCTCTGATTGTGTGTTGTGTTTTGTCTATCTTTGCAAGAATAATGGATGACTTTGAGTGGCATCCTTTAGTGAAACAGGTTGGACTCGTTGATACTGACGTGTTCCCTTCCTCAGTCAATTTCAATGAACCCTTTAGAGGGGGGGGGGGCATTTTTGATGCTGTCGATGCTACACCTTGTGTGCCTCCTTCCATGACTGGCAAGAGGAAACGTAGTGATGAGGTTGGAGGAACCGAAATACATAAGAAGAAGAGGGCTCCCTTCAGTCTTCAAGCCCTTAAGTAAGCCATGGGTTGGTGTCTGGTTCAAGTCGTTCCTCTTCTCTTTTTCCTAGGACTCCCAACCCACGAAGTCCAACTTCGATCCACTCGGCCGCTCAGATTGCTACTCCTATGACCAGCGTTTATGATCCTCTTGCTCCTCCACCTTCATCTGCCTTGGTGGTTTTTATATCTCCTTCATCTGCACTGGCCACTTTCACTTCTGGCCATGCCGCATTTGCTCCCATTTCTTCTATTGCACTGCATCTTCTTAGTGCAAGGCTGACAATGGCAGGTGTTGTAACAAGCATGCCTCCTCCTCCTTCTGTTGTGCCACCTTTGACTCCCACTATCCCAAATTCTAGGATGTCTGCTTCCTCTTCTCGTCCAAGTGTTTGGTTAGATTAGGTATATACTTCACAAGAAGAGAATTCATTGTGGAGAATGGGGTATAGGCTTGAGCACAGGATGCCCGCAAGTTTCGTGTACCCATTTGACAAAAAATTGATTTGTTTTGATGGGCTGCAAAATTCAAATAAGGCTGTGAAAATTTTCTTTTTGAGGAGCTTGCCTATTTTGGAAGAGAGTGGGAGCAAGCATGGGGAGGCTATAAACAAGATTGATTCCTTGGAGGAGGTTGCCAAGTGGAAGGCCACTGCCAAGACAGTATGGCAAGTGGACTGCCCCATGGTGGCAAATGCTATCATTTCCTTTGTTGAGGCTATGAAGTTGAATCACCAACTGTTGTCCAAGGTCGACAATGTTTTTGCCAAGTTAATGAGTACGAGACTAGATGACGACGAAATATTTGGGTTCTATAAATATGTATTGAAAGAGAAGGATGACTTGGCAAGTAAGGTGGAGTGCTCTACTAAGGAGAGGGCATGTTAAATTGGCCAAGTGTTAGGTTAACTTGGAGAAGTGTTTAAGGAATTTACTAAGAGCGTGTTTTGGTTTTTAGAATATCCGTGAAGGACGACGAGTCTTAGGTGTAAAGAGGCTCACCAAGGACAGACCTTGGATTTTGCCAGCCTTTGGAGATTTGATTAGGTGTGCGTTCCTCCTTGGTTTGGTGAGACTCACCAAGGGGGGATCTTGGGTTTAACGGGTGTTTGGAGATTCGACCAGGAGCGTCTTTGTCTTGGGTTTGACGAGTCTTTAGAGATTTGACTAGGAGTATATTTGTCTTGGGTTTGACAAGACTCATGAAGGGCAGACCTTGGGTTTGATGATCCTTTGGAGATTCAACCAGGAGCAAGGGTGGACCTTGGGTTTGGTGAGACTCACCAAGGGCAGACCTTGGGTTTGGCGAGCCTTTGGAGATTGTGGCATTCATCAACATATTGTATGCATAGGAATAATTAGATTGAATTAGAGGGGATTTTATTTAGCTCAATCATTTGAGTACAAGTTCCCTCCTTGCCTCAGGTATGCCTCATTAAAACCTCTCAAGCCAAAACCCTGATTTTTTTGTTTTGGGACAAAAGACTTGATCAGGAAAAAGAGTACAACATCTGGTCTTGTTGTAGATCAACTGAAATAAAATTTTAGATGGGTGGTGTTCCATGTTCTTAGGATTGCTTTTCCATCTAGTTCTTGAAGTCTATATGCTCCATTGTCTAGGCTTGCCACGACCTTGAATGGGCCTTCCTAGTTAAGCCCCAGCTTTCTTGCTCATGGAATTTTCCTTACTTCTCCCTGGACTCGCCATACAAGGTCACTAGGCTGAAAAACGTGAGATCGGACTTTGGTGTTGTATCATCTTGAGGTGCGGAGCTTGGTATCTTCTTCCTTGATCCTTTCCATCTCTTGGAATTATTCTCTTATGTCAAGTTCGACCCTTATGATTTCTTCATTTTGTCGAGTCTTGAAAGATAGTCTCCTTGTCGAGGGTTCCCCCACTTCTACAGGGATCATGGGATCCGTGCCATATGTAAGACGAAAGGAAGTTTCCTTGGTTGTTGTTTGTGGTGGACAATGGTAGGCCTATAGTATGCTAGGGAGTTCTTCCTTTCACAAGCCTTTGGATTTGTCAAGTATCGTGTATAGGGCTTTAAGGATGACCTTGTTCGCTGCTTTAGCTTGGCCTTTTGTCTAAGGATGCTCAACTGCGATTATCAAGTGCTTGATGCCTAATCTTAACAGGAATTCTTCATAGGTTTGGGCCTTGAATTAAGTTCCATTTTCGGTGACAATGCCATAGAGGAGTCCATACCTACATATGAGGTGCTTCCACATAAACTTTTCTACCTCATTAGCTGAAATTTCTTACAACACCCTTGCTTCAATCCATTTGATGAAATAGTCTATGGCGACCAACAAGAACTTGAATTTTCCTAGAGCTTTTGGCAACGACCCCAGTATGTCCATCCCCCACATGACAAAAGTGTAGAAGCAAAGCTTCATGGTGAATCCAAGGTGATTCAAAGGTGTTTTGATGATAACAATGATGATAACAAAAGATGATGACAAAGGTGATGACAAAAATCTCAAAGGTCAATCAAAGAACAACTCAAGTGAATCAAAGATCAATCAAAGAACAACTCAAGTGAATCAAGAACAATTCAAGAGCTCAAGATAAGAATCAAGAAGAATTCAAGACTCAAGAATAAAGTCTAGAATCAAGATTCAAGATTCAAGGTTCAAGATCTCAAGATTCAAGACTCAAGATTCAAGAATGAAGAGAAGACTCAATCAAGATAAGTATTAAAAAGTTTTTCAAAATTTTGAATAGCACATGAGTTTTTGACAAAACCCTTTACCAAAGAGTTTTTACTCTCTGGTAATCGATTACCAGATTGTTGTAATCGATTACTAGTAGCAAAATGGATTTGAAAAAGTTTTCAAATGAATTTACAACGTTCCAATTGATTTCAAAAAAGCTGTAATCGATTACAATGTTTTGGTAATCGATTACCAGTGCCTTTGAACGTTGAAATTCAAATTCAAATGTGAAGAGTCACATCCTTTCACACAAAAGCTTTGTGTAATCGATTACACTAATTTGGTAATCGATTACCAGTGACTGTTTCTGATAAATCAAAAGATGTAACTCTTCAAAAGGTTTTTGACTTTTTCAAATTAGTTTTAAGTTTTTCTAAAAGTTATAACTCTTCTAAATGGTCTTCTTGACCAGACATGAAGAGTCTATAAAAGCAAGGCTTTGTTTTTCAATTCAATCAATTCATTCTTTCACACTTTACTTTTCCAATCAATCCTTTACAAGCCTTGAATCTCTTTGAACTTCTTCTTCTTCTTTGTACCAAAAGCTTTCCGAAGTTTTCTGGTTTTCTAAACCTTGAAAACTTGTGCTATTCATCTTTTCATTCTCTTCTCCCTTTACCAAAAAGAATTCGCCAAGGACTAACCGCCTGAATTCTTTTTGTGTCTCTTTTCTCCCTTTTCCAAAAGAACGAAGGACTAATCGCCTGAATTCTTTTGTGTGTCCCTTCTCCCTTGTCAAAGAATTCAAAACGACACAGTCTGAGAATTCTTTTGATTCTTCCCTTTCCCTAATACAAAAGTGTTCAAAGGACTAACCGCCTGAGAATTCTTCGGTATCCCCATTCACAAAGTATCAAAGGTTTAACAGCCTGAGATCTTTGTCTTAACACATTGGAGGGTACATCCTTTGTGGTACAAGTAGAGGGTACATCTACTTGGGTTTGACTGAGAACAAGAGAGGGTACATCTCTTGTGGATCAGTTCTAGTGGAGGATACATCCACTAGCTTCAAAGAGAACAAGGGAGGGTACATCCCTTGTGGATCTTTGCTTGTAAAAGGATTTTTACAAGGTTGAAAGAAATCTCAAGGATCGCAGGTCGCTTGGGGACTGGATGTAGGCACGGGTTGTTGCCGAACCAGTATAAAAACTCTTGTGTATTTGTCTCCTTCTTTCCTACTCTTTTAATTTCCGCTGTGCATTTAATTTCTGCTTTTACTTTCTGTTAAGTTTCTCTTCTACTCCTTATTCTCTTTACAACTTAGTAAAAGCCTTAGAAGAGTAATTTTTAATTAGTAAAGGCTTAGGAATAATTAATTCAACCCCCCCCTTCTTAATTATTCTGAGGCCACTCGATCCAACAAGTGGTATCAGATCAGGTTTCTTGTAGAATGGCCTCCTCAAATCCCTTGTTTCCTGAAGGAAATTCCATTCACAGATCACCCATTTTCAATGGTGAGGGTTACCATTATTGGAAAACCCGCATGCAAATATTCATTGAAGCCATAGATCTAAATATATGGGAAGCAATAGAATTAGGACCACATATACCCATTATAGTAGATGTAAGCATAAGCACTACAACCCAAAAACCTAGAGATTAGTGGACAGAAGAAGATAGGAGAAAAATCCAATATGATCTCAAAGCCAAAAATATCATCACTTCAGCCCTAGGGATAGATGAGTACTTTAGACTGTCAAATTGTACTAATGCCAAGGATATGTGGGATACTTTCCAGTTAACCCATGAAGGAACCACAGATGTAAAAAGGTCTAGAATAAATACCCTTACCCATGAATATGAATTATTTAGGATGAACCCAAATGAAAATATCCATAGTTTGCAAAAAAAATTTACACATATAGTAAACCATCTTGCATCTTTAGGAAAAAACTTTCCTAATGAGGATTTAATTAATAAAGTCTTAAGATGTTTAAGTAGGGAATGGCAGCCCAAGGTAACTGCTATTTCTGAAAGCAAAGATCTCTCTTCCATGTCTCTTGCCACTTTATTTGGTAAATTGCAGGAACACGAGATGAAACTTCAACCCCTCAATCAGAATGAAGAAAATGACAAAAAGAAGAGAAGCATAGCCCTTAAAGCCTCATCTTCAATACAAGAAGAAAACGAAGAAGAAGATTCAGATGATGAAGAAGATTTTTCTTTCTTTGTTAAGAAATTTCAGAAATTCATCAAGAAAAGAAGAATTGACAGGCGTCAGAATTTCAATAATGGAAGAAAATCACGAGATGATTCTCAAGTCCTTAGGTGCTACAAATGTAACCAAATTGATCACATCAAGGCCAACTGTCCGTCAAATGAAGAATGGTCGGAGAAAAGTGAAAAGAAAAGATTTGACGAAAGAAGAACTAAGAAATCATACATTGCATGGGATGACAATGATTCATCCGATGGTTCAGAAAAGGAGATTAATCTACTAACCAAAGATTATGAAAGTGACGAGAACATCTCTTAAGGATGAAAAACAAGGAGAAAAAGCATGATCCTCATCTTTGAAGATCTAGACACTTCAATCCTGAAAAAGGTAATATCAAAACCATTATCTTATTAAAATTTCTCTTAAAGTTGAAATTTTTATTCAAACAATTTGATTATGATGACTAACAATTCTTTATTTGCTTGTCTTTTGATTGTTTGAAATCATGAGTATATTTGCTTGATTGATTTCATCTTATTTGCATGAAATATTCATTCATATATTTAAGTAAAATCAATATTCTTCATACTTGTGTTTTGATTGTTTTTTATAAAATTGATTATCTTCATGTTTTAAATATTTTTGCATGACATGATATGTAAATTACATGATTGAAAATTATTCATAAAGTATTTTCAAATATAGTTTTCAAAACTTCTTCTCTCCTAGAAAGCCTTCTGTTTTTGTTTTTTGGCCAAAATAACCACTGGTAATCGATTACCATAATAGTGCAATCGATTACAAGCAGTTATTTCTGGAAAAGTTGCTCTCTGGTAATCGATTACCATATTTTTGTAATCGATTACAACGCGTCCCTGCACCTATATATTCAAATTTCAAATTCTGAAACCTGCAACCTTTCTCTCTTGAAAACCCTCGCCCCTAATTTTTCCTCCAGCCATATCTCACTTAATTCTTGTCCAAATCACTTCCCACAAAGCCCAAACTTCATCTTTTTTCAATCTCTTTCATTTGAACTGATTGAAATCCCGAAAAACTCCTCAAATGACGGAACCATCAAAAAAGCGGAAAGGAACTTCAAGTCGGAGTCAGTGGCATTCAGGGTCACAGGAAGCCCCAATTCCTCCCTCCATTCCCTTTGGATCATTATTCTCATCAGAGGAACAATGTATACGGTACACAAACCTCTTTTCCTCTCGTTTCATTGTAGACCCAAAATTCATAGATATGGAGTTCTTCTCAAATGAGAATTTTGAATGCTTCCAAGCATTTGAAAACTCCAATCTTATTCCATTCATGTCTCTAAAATTACCTGTCTATTCTGAATTAGTCAAAGCTTTCTATTCTAATTTAGAAATCCATGAAGGTACCCTAATGTCTGAAGTTTATGGGATTAAGATGGTCATTGACCAATCCCTATTTTATGATTTAACAAAATTGCCTAGTGAAGGTGTGCCTTTTGAGGGTGCACTGATTGATGAATGGAAATTCGATTTCTCTGTGCATGATGCACGCCGGTTGGTTTGCACCAACCAAGCGGATATGACCGGAAGACTACTTGCCGGTTCATTGGCTTTTGAGAGCCGCATCCTCCATTACCTTATTGTTTGCATCCTACTCCCTAGATCTTCAAACCTTGCTCAAGTTTCTGAAGAAGATCTCATTGTCATGTGGGCCTTTCATAAAGGTTTACAAATTGATTGGGCACACCTTGTTAGATATCGCATGCATAAGGCATTGCGATTGAATGCCCCTTTGCCTTATCCTCATCTTATTACCCTTTTCCTTCAACACTTCAACATCCCTCTTAACTCTGAACCCTATGTTCCAATCAAGAGATCATTCCTTATAGGCACTTCAGTCATAGCATCCTTTGGTTATATTAAGGAGCATGATGGCTCTTGGGTAAAGAAGGGTGCTAGAAATGTTGGTGAAGAAGGACATGAGGGAGAAGATTCATCTCTTCTTTCAAAGATTTTGGAAAGGTTTGATGGTCTTCAAACCTTTGTTGATGAGAGGTTTGATACTTTGGAATTGCAAGTGGATATGTGCTTCAATGAAATGGAGTCAAGAATGACAAAGGTTGAAGAAGATGTATCTTACATTCGGTCAAGCTTCGATCTTCTACCACCACCGCCACCATCATCTTAGAATTATATTTTAATATCATTATTACTACTTTGATTTTCAGCCTTGTATTTTGGCTATATTATTATGGTATTTGAACAATTTACTATTTCCTTATTTGCATGGTATGTTTGGACCAATATTAAGTATGTTACTTGACTATCTGGAGTTTATAATTAATCTATTCATGGTTGTTTGCTTCATGGTTTTCATGGTTCTTGCTTCTTGCTTCATGATTTGGTTGATATTTTTTTATGAACATTGTATGGATGTTTAAATTAAATTTTTTTGATACGCACTTTGGCTTTTTGTTGATGCCAAAGGGGGAGAGAAATGGGATTAAATCAAGAACTCACATGAGTAATTAATTTAATTTTAAGATAAGCATAAATTCAAAAACAAAGGGGGAGAATTTATGAGAGTGATCGACTAGAAAAAGAGTGTGTGTGTGTTTCTTGATTTCAGAAGTTGTCATCATCAAAAAGGGGGAGATTGTAGAAGAAAAGCTTCATGGTGAATCCAGGGTGATTCAAAGGTGTTTTGATGATAACAATGATGATAACAAAAGATGATGACAAAGGTGATGACAAAAAGCTCAAAGGTCAATCAAAGAACAACTCAAGTGAATCAAAGATCAATCAAAGAACAACTCAAGTGAATCAAGAACAATTCAAGAGTTCAAGATAAGAATCAAGAAGAATTCAAGACTCAAGAAGAAAGTCTAGAATCAAGAATCAAGATTCAAGGTTCAAGATCTCAAGAATCAAGATCAAGATTCAAGACTCAAGATTCAAGAATGAAGAGAAGACTCAATCAAGATAAGTATTAAAAAGTTTTTCAAAACTTTGAATAGCACATGAGTTTTTGACAAAACCCTTTACCAAAGAGTTTTTACTCTCTGGTAATCGATTACCAGATTGTTGTAATCGATTACCAGTAGCAAAATGGATTTGAAAAAGTTTTCAAATGAATTTACAACGTTCCAATTGATTTCGAAAAAGCTGTAATCGATTACAATGTTTTGGTAATCGATTACCAGTGCCTTTGAAAGTTGAAATTCAAATTCAAATATGAAGAGTCACATCCTTTCACACAAAAGCTTTGTGTAATCGATTACACTAATTTGGTAATCGATTACCAGTGACTGTTTCTGATAAATCAAAAGATGTAACTCTTCAAAAGGTTTTTGACTTTCTCAAATTAGTTTTAAGTTTTTCTAAAAGTTATAACTCTTCTAAATGGTCTTCTTGACCAGACATGAAGAGTCTATAAAAGCAAGGCTTTGTTTTGCAATTCAATCAATTCATTCTTTCACACTTTACTTTTCCAATCAATCCTTTACAAGCCTTGAATCTCTTTGAACTTCTTCTTCTTCTTTGTACCAAAAGCTTTCCAAAGTTTTCTGGTTTTCTAAACCTTGAAAACTTGTGCTATTCATCTTTTCATTCTCTTCTCCCTTTGCCAAAAAGAATTCGCCAAGGACTAACCGCCTGAATTCTTTTTGTGTCTCTCTTCTCCCTTTTCCAAAAGAACGAAGGACTAACCGCCTGAATTCTTTTGTGTGTCCCTTCTCCCTTGTCAAAGAATTCAAAACGACAGAGTCTGAGAATTCTTTTTATTCTCCCCTTTCCCTAATACAAAAGTGTTCAAAGGACTAACCACCTGAGAATTCTTTTGTATCCCCATTCACAAAGTATCAAAGGTTTAACAACCTGAGATCTTTGTCTTAACACATTGGAGGGTACATCCTTTGTGGTATAAGTAGAGGGTACATCTACTTGGGTATGACTGAGAACAAGAGAGGGTACATCTCTTGTAGATCAATTCTAGTGGAGGGTACATCCACTAGGTTCAAAGAGAACAAGGGAGGGTACATCCCTTGTGGATCTTTGCTTGTAAAAGGATTTTTACAAGGTTGAAAGAAATCTCAAGGACCGCAAGTCGCTTAGGGACTGGATGTAGGCACGGGTTGTTGTCGAACCAGTATAAAAACTCTTGAGTGTTTGTCTCCTTCTTTCCTACTCTTTTAATTTCCGCTGTGCATTTAATTTCTGCTTTTACTTTCTATTAAGTTTCTCTTCTACTCCTTATTCTCTTAACAACTTAGTAAAAGCCTTGGAAGAGTAATTTTTAATTAGTAAAGGTTTAGGAATAATTAATTCAACCCCCCTTTCTTAATTATTCTGAGGCCACTCGATCCAACAAAAAGGCTAAGGAGAGTTCAACTTGTGGAGCCTGGAGGTGCACGCGGGACATCCACGAACTCCTATCACTTTCTGCACTTCCTCGTGAAGTTGAAGGCGTCAACCTTAAGTGTTGGCCAATAGTATCCAACACGTACTACCTTGGTTTATAGGGAACGCCCCACTATGTGGAGGCCACAAATTCCCTCACGTAGCTCTCGCATGACGTAGGATGCCTGTTGGTTGTCCACACACTTCAGTAAGGGTGTTGTCAAGCGTTTTTTGAAGAGCTCTCCATTGAGGATGACATACTAACTGACCTTTTTTTTCAAACTTTGTGCTTCATCCTTGTCCGACGGTAATATCCTTTGAATTAAGAAATTTTTATAGGGGGTCATCCAGTTTGGTTCCTTCTCTTCCCCTGCCATGACCTCATTGGTGTCTATTGTTGGTGCTTAGAGTATTTCTTGGATCATAGTCTTGAGGTGTCCAATCTTCTTGGTGCTTGTAAGCTTGGAGAGAAAGTCTGCCCTAGTGTTGTCTTCCCTTGGCATGTAATGCATTTCAAAACAATCAAAGTCATCTATAAGAACCTTGACGACATGGTAGTACTTAAGGAGAATTATCGAGGTCGTACCCGAATCAAATAAACATTAGAATGCAGTAACTAGGAAGTGATCCTAGGTCGTTTCCCAACGAGCAATGACTAACCAAATGTTCATAATATGCTTCTTTATAACAGTAACAATTGGGGGGGGTGTTTGTTTGTGAATTTAAGAACAAGACGATTGGAATACAAAATTAATAGTATTAAAAACGTGTTGTTTTCTCTGATTCAGAAGCCATTCTCTTATCCTAGGTTATGAGGATTTCACCCCTGGCAGTTAACCACTTAATCCATCCCTAATTTAATTTACTAAGTGAAAATCAATTTAGGGTTGTCAATATGTGATTAAGCAACACATACATCAATTAACCCCTTGTTCATTAAGCACGAACGTAATTTAAGCACAGAGGCAATTAATCGAACACGAAGCGTGCACAGATTAATAGAACGCATGTGGGTTAATTGGTGAAGGGAAAACCGATAGGAGAGCAACATCAAAAACAGAACCTCAAAGAGAGTTAGGCTTCATCCTCAGAGGGAAACAACACTAGAAATTTAGCCTTCCATAAGTTCAACAAAAGCTGAAAATGTAAATGAAACTAGAAGCAGAAACGTAAATGAAGCTAAAGGCAGAAAACATAAATGAAGCTAAAGGAAGAAAATGAAAATGAAGCTAAAGGCATAAAACGTAAAATGAAGCTAAAGGCAGAAGAAGGAACAAAAACGAAATTGCAATTGAAAGCACAAAATGGAAAATGCATTCACGTGAACAGTAACACAAAGCTAAAAAACGTAAAACCCTAAAACTCCATGCACTCAGCTTAGGTATTCTCTTTTGAATCATAGAATCCCCTTTACATGAATCCCAAGGCTACTATTTATAAGGGTCACTCAAAGTCACTAGGCCCTATTACATTATTTTGGCCTAAAACGAAATAAAAATAACTGAACGCAATAAAAATGAAATTAGATGAAATCTAATAAAATTGTCTGCTCTCTTCAAGTCCAATCTGGCTCAGCCCAATAGCTTATAATTATCCTGAAATTGAATTAAAAACATCAAATTAGTCAAGTGGGCCCAATTGATAAAACTGAATAATAAATTTAACAATTAGAGTAAATCAGTAATTAAATTGGTGACAAAAAGGGTTAAGAAATAGGAGAAAATAATGGCACATCAGAGAACTATTTCCTTGGTCTAATATTTGTTCGGCACTTGTCCTTGGACTAGTTGTGAGTCGCTATAGCACTCGAGCTTTCTTGCTCCCACCTCCTTTGCTAATTTAGGCCTGCTGTAAGTGCTTTACACTTAGCTTGGTTATTTGATGTTTTAAAAGTAATTTGGAGGGCTTGCTCCAAGGTAACATTATGGGGTCCTTCTAGGATGACTCTTTCCCCGCTTCCTTTCACATTAGATGTGCCATCTACATATAAGCTCCACCAGTCAGGGGTGGCATGCACATTACCCGTGAACTCTGCTAAAAAGTTTGCCATAAATTGGAATTTTATGGGGCCACAAGGCTGGTATTGTAGATCGAACTCAAACAACTCTATGGACCATGCTATTATTCTTCCTGCCAGCTTAGGCTTTCTTAGCACTTGCTTGATAGGGTGGTTCGTCTTGACGATGATCCGGTGGCTCTGAAATAAGGCCTAAGGCGTCGAGCGGAGGTTATGAGTGCTAGTGCCACTTTCTTAATCATTTGGTATCTCTTTTCAACATCATGGAAGATTTGACTAACAAAGTAGATTCGTGTTTGGTGCTTTCCATCTTCTTGGACGAGGGCTGAACTAATGACTTCTTCTGCCATTAGAAGGTATATGAGTAGAGGTGCTCCAATCTTTGGTCGAGTCAGAATTGGTGGTGCCGCAATAAGTTTCTTGAAAGATAGGAAAGCTTGTTCACAGGCTTCATCCCACGAGAACGGCTCTGTTTTCCCGAGTAGCTTGTAGAAAAGCTTTATTTTTTCTACGAGTTTTGGAAGGAACCTGGACAAAGACATCAATCTACCATTAAGCTTCTGGACTTCTCTGATGTTGGTAGGACTTTGCATTTCCAATATTGCCACACACTTGTCAAGGTTGACTTCGATCCCTTGGTGGGTGATCATGAACCCCAAGTATTTTCTGCCACCGACCCTAAAGGTGAATTTTTCAGGGTTGAGGCACATGTCGTATTTATGGATTTCCTCGAATACTTCCTCCATATATGCTACATGTTGGGCATGCTATGAGACTTGACAACTATGTCGTCCACATAGACTTCGATGTTCTAGCCTATTTGGGGCCTAAAGACTTAGTCTATGAGCCTCTGGTATGTAGCTCCAACATTTTTTAGTCCAAAAGGCATGACCCTGTAACAGAAGTTGACGTCTTTAGTTATGAAGGCGGTTTTTTCCTCATCTGGGGATGCATCCTGATTTGGTTTTACCCTGAATAAGCGTCTAGGAAACTCAAAAGTTGGAAGCTAGACGCGCCATCCACAAGCTTGCTGATGCTGGGCAGGGGATACACGTCTTTGGGACACACTTTGTTCAGGTTGGTGTAGTCCATGCACATGCGCCATTTTCCATTGGCCTTCCTTACCATGACAAAATTGGCCAACCAAGTCAAGTATCTGACTTCTCTGGGCTTTGAGTAGCTTGTCGATCTTTCTCCTAACCGCTTTATGTAGCACTTCTCCACATAACCTCTAGTTTCCACCCTCTCTCCAGTAAAACCTAGGAGTGGTCTGTAGTGTGGTTGAATTGTGGCAGGTGAGATTTCCAACCTTTGAAATGTCTTCCAATAGAGTATGTCTATGGAACTTCCTTGGTCAATAAGTTCTTTGGCCACCATGAAGTTGGCAATGACGATAGAGAGAACCATAGGGTCATCATGGTTGATGGGGTTGATGCCTTTGAAATCTCTATCAATGAAGGTTATAGGAGGAAGACTTCTCGGTAGCTTGACATCAAGATCTTTGATGGCATCGAGATGATATTTTTGGGATTGGTTGGATAGCCCTCCATGGGAAAATCCTCCTATGATAGTGTTGATGATGCCTCTAATTTCTTGAGTAGGTTCGTCTTCCTGTTCATGTTGAGGTTAGTGCTCACATCTTTGTGACGCCTCGATCTCCCCCTATCCTTTGTTCTTTCTCCCCTTCTATCTTGTTTCTTCTCTCTTACCCTACGATGGCCCTCATTGTGCCCTCCGGGTCATTCTCCGGTCTGGTTGTTATTGGGTTATTTTACGAACTGGGCTAGGTAACTCGCTTGTATAAGTTCCTCAATCTTGTCCTTGAGGGCTCAACAATCTTCGGTGTTGTGACCATGGTTGCGGAGGTACCTATAATGCTTAGTTCTATCCAGACCATGTCTGAGGTGATGTAAGCTCCATTGGAGCTTGTAGGCCTAGGATCTTCTTCATCAATGGATTCCTTTGCTTCTTGGAAGATGAATGGCAGCGGAATGGAGAAAGGAAGAGAGAGAGGAGACACCACTTCAAGGAGAAGATGAGCCTAGAAGAAGCTCACCACCATAGGAGGCCATGGATAAGAGCTTAGAGGAAGAAAGAGATGAATGAGGGGAGAGGGAGAGAAGAGCACGAAATTTTGTGCTCTAAATGAGCTTTGAAATCTGAAGTTTAATATTCGAATGATCAAAGTTCAAAAAATGCACACACATGACCTCTATTTATAGCCTAAGTGTCACACAAAATTGGAGGGAAATTCAAATTTCACTTGAATTTGAAATTGAATTTGTGGAGCCAAACTTTGGAGCCAAAATTTCACTAATTATGATTAGTGAATTTTAGTTATGGTTCAGCCCACTAATCCAAGATCAATTCCAAGATTCTCCACTAAGTGTGCTTAGGTGTCATGAGGCATGAAAAGCATGAAGGACATGCACAAAGTGTGACTATATGATGTGGCAATGGGGTGTAGTAAGCAAATGCTCACCTCCCCCTCTAAAATTTAATTGGATTGGGATTCTACCAATTCAATTAAATTTATTTCCAACCACACACATCAAATATCCACTTAGTACATGTGAAATTACAAAACTACCCCTAATACAAAAACTAGTCTAGGTGCCCTAAAATACAAGGGCTGAAAAATCCTATATTTCTAGGGTACCCTACCTGCATTATGGAGCCCTAAATACAAGGCCCAAAAATAATGAAACCTTAATTTAATATTTACAAAGATAAGTGGGCTCGTACTTAGCCCAAGGGCCCGAAATCTACCCTAAGGCTCATAAGAACCCTAGGGCCTTCTCTTGCATCTCTGGCCTAATCTACTTGGAGTTTTCTATCCAATGCCCTTGTGGGGTAGGATTGCATAATGAGGGGAGGTATGGTGGGTAATTGTATGAAAGCCCCAACATTGAAGGCTTGCTCGAGGATGTTGGCCCGATTTACCGTCAAGGGTATATAATGTCCATACCTTGGTCCCCTTTGAAGTGGTTGGCCCTTGTCCAGTTTGTGTCGCTTGTCCAACGTGTGTGGGTCGGTCTTTGGGCTACTTTCTCCTTTCTTGTGCTTTTGTCCAGCCTGTCAAACTTCGTTTCAGAATCTCGACATTTCTTCCATCTGAATGTAGCCCTTGGCTCGCTCCTATAACTCATCCATGTTGCTGGGAGCTTCTTCCATAAACTACAAGTAAATTTTCCAAGTCGTGGGGCTTGCAACATAGAATGCAGTGCCACCTTGGGATTAAGGTTCCTGATTTGAACATGGAGCTAACCAAATTTGTCCATAAATTTATGGAGTGGCTCGTCGCATATTGAGAGCTAAAGCGACCGACAAGGGTGTCAAAACTATTAATAGACCGGGAAGGGAATCCTCTATACCACATCAATGCGGATCCCTTGAGGGACATAGGGAAGAATCGACATAAGATCGCGTCGTCATTAGTGTAGAGATTGGCCTGAGTGAGAAGCGCGTCCAGGTGCTCATCTGGGTCAATGGTCCCGTCATAATGCTCTAGGTTGAGTGATTTCCAACCTAAAGGTAGGTTGACCTCTATTATTCGATCGACAAAAGGATGTCATCGAGTCATCCACCCTTCGTGTCGGTGTGCGTGACAAGGGTTTTTGTCGTCTATGGTACTGCTGGTCTGTTAGGGTTGCCACTCTCCCTAGGTATGCTCATTAATCGTGTGAGCGAAGTGCTTGTCTCCTTGGGGACGTCTAACGCGAGCCTCCAACTCAGTGTAATCAGCCGTTAGTTTTATGAGTTCTTCCTTATGGCATCTTTCTATTTCTATGATGCAGGTTTAGAGTTGTCGAAGTGGATCGTTGTCCGTCACGGTGGCTGTTGGAGTAGGGTTGGAATTTTTTAAGGGTGTTTCTCTCCTAAGTTTGGATCGTGTGCTGACCATATGTGTAGGTGGCCATAGGGGGAGTTTTATTGTGGCCCCATGATGGGCGCTAAATGTACTTGCTATAATTTGAAGCCGATCTGATGTCAGGGTTGACTCCGGTGATCTTCATGGTGGTGAATTCGTCGGTATCCTCCACCTGATGAATGGGAAAAAGGTACCTACAAAAGGGACTTTGATGCTCAAGTAAGAGCTTGAGTGAGAAGTATATGTGAAAAGAACGAGTTGAAGTGAATATAGAACCTGGTTATTTATAGTGATGGGTGAAACCTTATATCATTACCTGAGAGGTTGTTGCAACAGCATAACAACCTCATTAGTCAGGTGTAATTGCATTGTAACAACTTCGTAACAGAGTAACTACTTTAACAGCCAGATACTCGCGTATTGAATCATAATGACCTAACTACCTAGCTGCGCAACACTACGGTTGGGTATCTGGAGAACATCCATGCTCAAGGTCTAGGGCTGACTAGGATGGAGGGCTGACGAGGACTACTCGATGCTGCATCACTCGCCATATCACTCATGGACCCCGGACTGTACAATACCAATAACAATTTTTTTTAACTTTTTTGTTATTAAATTTGTTAATTAAATTTTAACCTATTTGTTCTACCCACTTACTCTTTGTTTAACCATTCATTAATTTTATTTCTATTTTGAAAAATATTCTCGTAAATATCATTTTTTTGTTTATTTATTTTATTTACTTTAATTTCCTTTATCTTCTTTCACTAACACTTCATAAAGTCTTTGGACTATACCTAAGCTTATGCATCCTTGAAGATTAGTAGGAGTCTCAATCACTATAAATACTTAAGGGTTTTAAAAGGAAAAAAGTTGAAACATAAATTAAATTATTAGAAAACTTGAAATGTAAAAAGTATTTCGCTAAACTTAAAATAAAATTACTTCTTAAAAGCAAATTTCGGGCTTCTACATATGAACTCATCTCTCCACTTGGTTTCCTTAAGTTTTCCATATTCTGTAAAGTATTAGAACATGGATTGTAGAACCAGAATCAATCCACCATGTGTCATGATTAAGATTAAACATAATAATTTCATAACAAACAAAAGCAAAAGAAGTACCTTTCTTGTCGAATTAGTTCTTACGTAGTCTTTCTTCATGTGTCTCTTGTTTTTGCAAAAAAAAAATACTTTGACTATTTCTCTATGATTGGTTGAGCATGAATCTTACTCTTATTATTGGCTTGATTTATGTAGTTATTTCCAACAGTAGTCAAGTTCACTATCTCACTTTCTTCCATTATTGATCTCTCATCCTGTTGAACACACATGGTCAATAACTCATTAATTGATCCCATATCTCTATGAGTGTTGCAAGAGATCTTGAAAGGGGCATACTGATGAGGTAGGGTGCACAAAATGTAGTGTACCGAGAAAGATTCCAACATGGTAACATTTGAGCCTTTTAGTTGAGCCACTATATCCCTTATGTGATAATGTGAGCTTTATGGTTGACAATTGCATTATAAAGGTGATGGCAATGGACTTGTCAATTGTAGTGAATTTCTTATTATTAGTAACCTTCAAAAGATCTGGACAATGTCATGTTGTTCAACAAAATCTTAGATATCGGCAAATATCTTGGTCTTTATAAACAGCATGGAGAGGCGATTAGACCTCTTCCATTTTTTTTATAAAGATTAATAACATCACGAAGACGACGCTTCCCTTTGTAAAAAAAAGAGTAGAAGACTCTTCCTTTTCACACGCATAAAGAAAGGTTACAATGAATAAAATTAATCTTAAAAAGATTAAAATATTTTCCATTTGTTAATGAGAATTGGTTCTAGTGTGACACTTCAAAAGTGGTAATAGTTTATCATTTGAATCATATTATTTGTCAAAATATTATTTTCAATTTAAATTATTTTTGTCATTTATACTTTATGTATTGTCTGGGGTCTGCAGATGATGTGGCAACTGACATGACATTAAAATACACACGTCAACCCTTTTCGTCAACCCTAGTCCTAGAGCATCGACATTACTCGCTCAGCAGTCGAGTGATTGAGCCGGTAAACTGTTGATAAATTTGAATCTTAATGATAATGTTATTATCCTCTTACCAAGTTGTAGGCATCTGCTTATCATTTTTTTACAAGTTATTAACAAAGTTGTTATGCTGCTATAACAATCAAGGACCCAAGGCTCCCGTCCTATGCTATAAATATCCAAGTTTTACCCTCACTATCCATTCATTCTCCGCTCACTCACATACTTACTTGAGTGTCAGAGTCCTTTTTTTAGGTACCCCTTCTTCGTTTTTTCTGAAGAGGATACCTACGAGTCTGAAGTAAGAGATCATGGAGCCCATCCTGACGATGGTCCACCCTAACATTAGTCTACTCTTGATTTCGGTAAGTACATTTGGTGCCCATCGAGGGGCTGCGGTAAAACTTCCCCCACGACCACCCACACTTATGGTCAGCACACAATCCGGTCTCAGGCAAGAGCCACCCTCAGAAAATTCCAATCCTTCTCCGACAACCACAACACACAATGATGCCTTTTGCCAACTCCAAGCTCGCATCGCAAAGATGGAACATCTCTATAAAGAGGAGTTCAAGAAATTAAAGGTTGACCATGACGAGTTGGAGGCTCATGTGAGACGCCCCCAAAGGGATGAACACTTCGCTCACACGATCAACGAGCATAACCAGGGTGAATCGCATCCCCGTCAGACCAACAATACCCTGGATGATAACAATAACTTGCATGCATATTGCCATGAAGGACGGATGACTCGGCAACATCCTTTTTTTGATCTAATCATGGAAGTCGACCTTCCCCTAAGGTGGAAACCACTTAACCTAGAGTGCTATGACGGGAGCATTGATCTAGATGAACACCTGGAAGCATTCCTCACCCACGCTAACCTCTACACCAATGACGACACGATTCTATGTTGAGTCTTCCCTACGTCTCTTAAAGGGGTGGCATTGATGTGGTACAGAGGACTCCCTCTTCGGTCTATAGACAACTTCAACACCCTAGTCGGATGCTTCAGTTCCCAATATGCGACGAGCCAGTTACGCTGCCTGACTTTTGCTGCTTTGGCTAATTTACGTCAGGCAGACAATGAGTCAACTCATAAGTTTATGGACAGGTTTGATCGACTTGTTGTCTAAATTAGGAATCTCAATCCTGAGGTGGCATTACACTCCATGTTGCTCACCCTATGACCTAGTAAGTTCGACGACAGTCTATGCAAGAAACCTCTTAGTAGCATGAACGGGGTATAGGAACAACCCAAAGGTTATATTCAAATGGAAGAAATGTCAAGGTTCAGAAATGAAGTTCGACAGGTTGGACAAAAGCATGAGAAAGGAGAAAGTAATATAAGGACCAACTCACACAAGTCTAATTAACAACATAAACCAGACAAGCAACAATCTCTTCCAAGGGCACCACGGTACGAGCATTATACACCCTTAACAACAAATCAAGCCACCATTCTCGAAGAAGCTTTCAATGCAAAGATACCCATACAGTTACCCCTCATACCTCCTCCCAGACTTGGACTGGACAAAACTAAGCACTGCAAATACCATCACAACCATGGCCACAATACAAAGGACTATTGGTCCCTCAAGGACAAGATCAAGGAACTCATACAAGCCAGATACCTAGCCTAGTTGGTAAAGAAGCCTGATGACAACCGAACTGGAGGCAAGTCCGAATGGCACCATGAAGACCATTGTAAGAGGAGAAATGTTAATAAAAGGAGAGACTAAACGGAGGAGAGGGAGGCAAAGGCATCACCCACAAAGGTGTGAACACCAACCCTAACAAGAGCCAGAAGACAAACCCACTTAGAAGATTAGAGGCGTGATCAACACTATTGCCAACAGATTCTTCTATGGAGGGCTATCTAGCTAGTCCTGAAAGCGTCATCTTCATGCCATCAGAGACATTGATGTCAATTGGGTCTAGATACAACCACCAAGAAGCCTTCCTTCCATAATATTCACCGATAGAGATTTGAAGGGCATCAACCCTATAAACCAAGATGACCCCATGGTTGTCTCTATCGCCATTGCATGCTTCATGGTGTCTAAAGTCCTTATTGACCAAGGCAATTCCACAGATATACTCTACTGGAAGACATTTCGAAGGCTTGAAATCTCACCTACCACGATTCAACCACATTATGGGCCACTCTTGGTTTTGCTGAGGAAAGAGTGGAAACTAGAGGTTATGTAGACCTAATGACCACTTTTGGTCAGGGCAAGCTCTCACAGAGTTTCCCTATAAGATTCTTAATTGTTGATGCACATACCTCTTATTTTGCTTTGAATGGTAGGAAAACATTGAATGAGCTAGGAGCTATAGTCTCTACACCACACCTTAAGCTGAAGTTCCTTACCTTTACAAGAGAAATTGTAAAGGTGGCTCCTTATCCTCCCATCAGAGAGATAGGAAAGCTCCATCCCCTCTCTGGTGACAATAATAGTCAAGTCATGGGCGTGGATGAAGAATTCCCAATAAAGACCCTACCATTTACAAAACGACCAGGAGAAATCAAGATGACGCATTCGACATGGATGCCCATGATGATACCATTGACAAAGGCCCAAAGCCCATTGAAGAGCTCATCAAACTACAGCTGGGACCTAAACCCGAGCAATGCATGCAACTCAGTAGAGACCTCACCAATAAAAAATATAGACATATAGCCGAAGTCCTACAAAGGAACATGGATTTATTTGCATGGCAACCATCCAACATGCCAAGCATCCATCCCAACATCATATGCCACAAATTGGTCATTAGCCCTCAGGCCAAACCAGTCTCACAGAAGAAGAGAAAGATGGTAGAAGAGCTAAGAAAGATGATTAGGGAAGAGATTGACAAGCTGCTCAAGGGCCAGTTTATCAGAAAGGTCAAATACTCAACCTGGTTGGCTAATGTTGTTATGGTAAAGAAGGCCAATAGGAAATGGCGCATGTGCACTAACTACACCAACCTCAATAAGGCATGCCCCAAGGACGCATATTCGCTACCCAGTATTAACAAGCTGGTGGATGGTGGGTTCGACTTCCAATTGTTGAGCTTCCTTGGCGCTTATTCAGGGTATAACCAAATAAGGATGCACCCTTAAGATGAAGAAAAAACCGCCTTCATAACTGAAGATGCCAATTTATGCTACAGGGTCATGCCTTTTGGACTCAAGAATGCAGGAGCTATGTACCTAAGACTCATGAACCGAGTCTTCAAATGACAGATATGCTGAAATTTCAAAGTCATGTGGATGGCATGGTCATCAAGTCTTAGTCTGGTCCAACATATGATAGATTTTGAGGAAGTGTTTGAAGAGATTCACAAGTATGACATGCGCCTTATTCCTAAAAAATGCACCTTTGCGGTAGGTGATAAAAAATTGTTGGGCTTCATGATCACCCACCATGGAATCAAACCTAACCCTAACAAATGTACAACGATACTAGAAAATGCACAGTCTTACCAATGTCAAAGAAGTTCAAAAACTGATGGCAGACTGGCATCTTTGTTCGGGTTTCTCCTGAAGCTTCTCGAGAAGGCGAGACCATTCTACAGGTTACTTAAGAAGACTAAGCCATTCTTGTGGGATGAGGATTGTGAGCAAGCTTTCTTAGCCTTTAAGAAAACTATCGCGACACACTGGTTTTAAGCCGACCAGCTCCTTTAACTTTTAGTAGCAAAAGAGGCCATCAGCTCAACCCTCGTCCAAGAAGATGGAAAGCACCAAATACTCATCTATTTTGTTAGTCGTGTCCTTTATGATGCTAAGAAGCGGTATCAAATGATTGAGAAGGTAGCATTGACACTCATAACCTCTGCTCGACGCCTCAAGCCGTACTTTCAGAGTCATCAAATCATTGTCAAGACAGACCACCCCATTAGGCAAGTGTTGTGAAAGCCTAAGCAAGCAAGAAGAATGATAGGTTGGTTCATAGAACTATCAAAATTTTATCTCCAATATAAGCCTCGCGACCCTATAAAAACCTAGTCATCACAAACTTTCTAGCAGAGTTTGCTGGCAGCGTCCAACCTACCCCAGACTGGTGGAACCTGTACGTATATGGCGAGTCCAATATGAAAGGAAGTAGGGCAAGCATCATCCTTGAAGGACCCAATAATGTCACTTTGGAGCAGACCCTCAAATTTGATTTTAGGGCATCAAACAACCAGGAAAAATATGAAGCACTCATAGCAGGCCTAAAGCTGGCAAAAGAATTTGGAGCAAGGATACTCAGGTGCTATAATAATTCGCAGCTTGTCCAGGGACATGTTGCAAACATATATCAAGCCAAGGAGGCAGTTCTACTCAGATACTATCATGTTGTAAAGACCCCTGTTGATGATTTCGATTGTTTCGAAATGTACCATATACCAAAGGAAAGGAACACTAGGGAAAACTTGCTCTCCAAGTAGGTAAGCACTAAGAAGACTGGACACCTTAAGAACATCATCCAGGAGACACTCCAAGCACCAATAGTAGACACCAAGGAGGTCATGATGGGAAAAGAGGTGGAACCAAACTGTATGACCCCCTATAAGAATTTCTTAATTCAGGTGGTGTTACCACCAAACAAAAATAAAGCTCGGCGCCTGAAAAGGAAGCCTAGTTACTATGTCATCCTTAACGGAGAACTATTTAAAAGAGGGTTGACAACACCTTTGCTCAAGTGCCTAAACAACCAGCAAGCAGACTATGTCATGCGAGTATTACATGAAGGAATCTGCTTCCTTCATACAGGGGGGTGCTCCCAGGCAACCAAGGTAGTACGTGTCGGCTACTATTGGCCGACACTCAAATTTGACGCCCTCGCCTTCACGAGGAGATGCAAAAGATGTTAGAAATTCGCCAATGTTCCATGCACACCCCCTGACAACCTTCATAACTTGAGCTCTCCTTGGCCTTTTGCCATGTGGGGGATGGACATACTAGGGCCATTGCCAAAATCCCCAAGGCAAGTCAAGTTCTTGTTGGTTGCCATTGACTATTTTACCAAATGGATTAAGGCAAGGCCACTGGGAGAGATTTCAGCCAGTGAGGTAGAAAGGTTTACCTGGTAGCACCTTATATGCAGATACGACCTTTCCTATGCCATTGTCACCTACAACAACACCCAATTCAAAGCTCAACCCTATGAGGAATTCCTATCAAGGCTAGTTGCAAGCATCTCATGACTTCTATCGAGCATCCTCAGACAAATGACCAAGTAGAAGTAGTGAACAAGGTTATCTTTAAAGCCCTGTACATGAGACTGGACAAGTCCAAGGGCCTGTGGAAAAAAGAACTTCCCAGCATACATTGTGTGAATGTATGTATACATGATTTTGATGATGTCAAAAGAAGAATCAAACAAGGCTCATTTTGCTTCAAGATTAATACAAGATTGTTTCAACAAACAAAGCCTTGATTCAAGATTTCTTCAAGATCAAGCCTTGCCTCAAAATGTAGAGATTTCAAGTCATCCAAGGCACAAGTAATCGATTACCAAGGCACATGAAAGTGTGTAATCGATTACACATCATATGTAATCGATTACCAGAGACTCTGAACGTTGGGAATTCAAATTTTAAATGAAGAGTCACAACTGTTCAAGAAAAACAATTGTGTAATCGATTACACTAATTTTGTAATCGATTACCAGAGAGGATTTTCAAGGAATATTGCCAACAGTCACATCTTATCATTTGGATTTTGAATGGCCATCAAAGGCCTATATATATGTGTGACTTGGGACGAAATTGGAGAGAGAATTTTGCTTGGCAAAAACGTCTTATCCTCTCAAAAGAAAATGAGAGAGATTCCAAGAGAACTTCATTGTAAAATGCTCTCTCAAGAACTCTTGGGCAAACACTTGCAAATCCATTAAGAGTTCATCCATGGATCTTCATTGTAATATTCTTCTCTTGAAGAGAGAATTCTTCTTCCATTCTTCTTATTCAATGAGATTGGCTAAGAGACTGTGAGTCTCTTGTTGTAAAGCATCCGAACACAAGGGATGGGTTGTCCCTGTGTGGTTCAGACTTTGTAAAGGATTTTACAAAGATAGTGGAAATCTCAAGTGGGTTGCTTGAGTACTGGACGTAGGCACGGGAAGTGACCGAACTAGTATAAAATTGTGTTTGCATTCTCTCTTCCCTTATCTTATTTATTTTGTTGCAATCAATTGTGTCTTACATGTTTAAAGAACATTGTTAAATTGATTATTGTTGCTTCTTCTGCATTCTAAGCCTATCCCTCTTAAGATTATTGAGGTCACAAGGTCCAACAAGTGGTATCAGAGCAGGATTCTTGTATAAAGTTTAAAAACTTCAAGAATAGATGTGGCCTCATCCAAATTTCCATTTCCTGAGGGAAATTCTATCAATAGGCTTTTATGTTCAATGGTGAGGGTTATCATTATTGGAAAACCCGAATGCAGATCTTTATAGAAGCCATAGATCTAAAGATATGGGAAACCATTGAATTTGATTCCTTTATTCCTACAATGGTAGAGAGAAATGCAACTATATAAAAAAAAACTAGAGAAGAAAGAAGATGATGATGAAAGAAGAAAGAAGAAGATTCTTCTTTAGCCCCAAAATGCTAAGTGCGATCAACTTGGGCACATGAGATTCAATTGTCCTGTGTTTAAAAGAAGAATGGAAAAATCCGACAAGATGAATTTCCAAGGGAAGAAAGAAAAGAAAGGATACATCACTTGGGAAGATAATGTCATAAATTATTCAAGTGATTCAGAGTAGAAAATCATAAGTCTGGGTATCATGATGAAAGACTATGAAAACGGAGAAGAGCAAAGTCGATACATTGATAGAAATTTCTCCAAACACATGGCATGCATCAAAGTTTATTCATATTTCTCCCCAAAATAAAGTGGATATGTGATTTATGAAGACAACAAACAAAGGCTATATTTCTCCCCAAGAAAAAGTGATTCTCAAGTGTCGCAACCTACCCTTCGGCGGGAGGGCGACGCGTGACTCGCGGGATGCGTGTTCCACGAAAGGAATACGCGCGGAGTCGCCACCAACGTTTATTTGAGGAAAACGTCGGAAAAACCGGAAAAGACGCGATCTACGAACTTTTAAGTGAAAGGTTCGGGAGTTGTATTTACGCACGGGGAAGGTATTAGCACCCCACACGTCCGTCCCAAGGGACGGCAGCCTTTAATCGAATGTGCAAACATGACTTTGATTTTTACGTTCCCTTTTATGTCCTTATATCCTTTATACCCTTTTTATATTTTTCTCTTTTTTGTGGTCGACAAGGGTGTTTCCCTTTGCTCCTACGTATTCCTCAATTTGTGATGAGGAAATCAGACCTACGTAGTTCTTTCGGAACAAAGTGTTTGGTTAAGTTGTTTTTTGTCTTTTTTTGCAAAATATGTTTTTATTGAACAAAAGGTCATTTAAGGTGTTGAACCATTAAACGGTCTTTTGATTTTGAAAGGGGAGAAACGTTAAGGCTTTGGACCATTAACGATCTCTTGTTTTTGAAAGGAGAGAAACGTTAAGGCATTTGGACCATTAACGATCTCTTGTTTTTGAAAGGAGAGAAACGTTAAGGCATTGGACCATTAACGATCTCTTGGGGTGGTCGACAAAAGCGGGGCTTTTGCTCCTACGTATCCTCAATGAGGAACTCATACCTACGTAGTTCTTTCTTATCAAGTGATTCTTTTTTACTTAAGTGGTGGTCATTTTAAGGCGTTGGACCTTAAAAATGATCCATTTTACTTAGTGAGAAAATGAAATGACAAACTTAAAAAGCCTATTTTTATGGACGAGCTTGACTAGGCGAATTGATTTTAGCCTTTAGTTTCACTTTAGTTATTAATCAATTCGATTAAGAATGAGAAATCCCAAAGAGAAAACGTCCGATTGATTTTCCGCTTTATTTTACTAAAAGATGTCTTTTTGATTATTATATTATTTTTTACCTCTTTTTGATTTCCAACGTGGTTACGGCACGACCGAACGGTCGGAATTTATTTTAACCGAAGTTAATGGATAATACAATTCAAACGTTCGGTGGAAATTTATTTTATTTTTAAGTTAAGCGAGAAATGACTTAAGTAAAATGGCTTAAGCACGTCAACAGGGGGTATAAAAAGTAAACAAAACGAGAATAAAAATGCACGAAACACAATGTGGACCACTACGGGCACATAGAATGAATCGAAAAGCTTGGTTCGAGGTACTTACCCGTTGGAGATCGAAGAACGATGAAGAACGAATGAAGAACGTCGAAGAACGGTTGAAACCTTTGCGAGATTCCTCACGGAAAACGTTACGGAAACGTTTCGGAAGCGCCTCGGCTTAGATTTTCTTCACGGAAACAATTTTTCCAAGCAAATTCGAAAGAGAGAGAAGTGCCTAAGGGGCTGAACCCCTTCCTTCTTGCCTTCCTCCCCTATTTATAGCAAAATAGGGGAGGTGGTTGCCGCCCAGCTCGCCCAGGCGAGCAGGGTTGCTTCCTCCAGAAGCAACCGCCTTCTGGAGGAATATTCCGGAGGGCCCAAGTGGGCCTGGGTGCTATTTGCACCCCCATTTTTACTAAGTACACCCCCCTCTGCTGTTTTTTTGGTGATTCTTTTTTCGTAAAGTTACGGAAACTTACGAATTTCGTAACGATACTTGTTTTCTTTCCGTAATATTACGGAACCTTGCGGATTACATAATCATCCCCTTTTTGACTTACGGAATGTTACGGAACCTCACTTAATTATGCAACGATGCTTCCATTTGATTTCCGGTGTGTCACGGAAACTTACGGATTGTGCATCAATATTTTTTTGGTTTTTCGGCATGTCCTGGAATTTCACAAATTGCCTAATGATGGGTGCCAAGCACCTCACGAGGACCAAAGAATGGTCGCACGTCATCGAGCAAAGGTCCCCGGACGAAATTAGGGTATGACAGTTGCCCCTCTTTACTTGTCTTTTATTGGAGATAAAAGGAAAGTAAAGATAAGACACTAATTTCGTTCCTCTCGATTTGACGAGAGTCGCAGGTGACCATAAAATCTCCACATGCAAATGACTTGTTGTTCCCAAAATTTCACAAATTGCCTAATGATGGGTGCCAAGCACCTCACAAGGACCAAAGACTGGTCGCATGTCATCAAGCAAAGGTCCCCGAAAATCAGTGTATGACACTAATTTCGCTCCTCTCGGTTGGCGAGAGTCGCGGGCGACCATGACTTGTCGTTCCTAGAATTTCACAAATTGCCTAATGATGGATGCCAAGCATCTCACAAGGACCAAAGAATGGTCGCATGTCATCAAGCAAAGGTCCCCGAAAATCAGTGTATGACACTAATTTCGTTCCTCTCGGTTGACGAGAGTCGCGGGCGACCATGAAATTTCCGCATGTAAATGACTTGTTGTTCCCGGAGGAACAAAAGGTGCAGAAGACTATGTCAGCCTCTGCATGCTATCAAGCGTTCTGTCTTACAGATAGCAAAAGAATGTTTATACGGATAACCACTCGGGTATTTCCGCGTATCATCGGGCCCGCCGCCTCTAGATGATACAAGGGTGCAGAATGACCAAACTTGGTCTCTGCTTGTCATCGGGCCCGCCGCCTCTGGATGACAAATGGGTGCGAATAACCGTAAGGTATCTCCGCGTATCATCGGGCCCGCCGCCTCTGGATGATACAAGGGTGCAGAATGACCAAACTTGGTCTCTGCTTGTCATCGGGCCCGCCGCCTCTGGATGACAAAAGGGTGCGAATAACCGTAAGGTATCTCCGCGTATCATCGGGCCCGCCGCCTCTGGATGATACAAGGGTGCAGAATGACCAAACTTGGTCTCTGCTTGTCATCGGGCCCGCCGCCTCTGGATGACAAAAGGGTGCGGATAACCGTAAGGTATCTCCGCGTATCATCGGGCCCGCCGCCTCTGGATGATACAAGGGTGCAGAATGACCAAACTTGGTCTCTGCTTGTCATCGGGCCCGCCGCCTCTGGATGACAAAAGGGTGCGGATAACCGTAAGGTATCTCCGCGTATCATCGGGCCTGCCGCCTCTGGATGATACAAGGGTGCAGAATGACCAAACTTGGTCTCTGCTTGTCATCGGGCCCGCCGCCTCTGGATGACAAAAGGGTGCGGATAACCGTAAGGTATCTCCGCGTATCATCGGGCCCGCCGCCTCTGGATGATACAAGGGTGCAGAATGACCAAACTTGGTCTCTGCTTGTCATCGGGCCCGCCGCCTCTGGATGACAAAAGGGTGCGGATAACCGTAAGGTATCTCCGCGTATCATCGGGCCCGCCGCCTCTGGATGATACAAGGGTGCAGAATGACCAAACTTGGTCTCTGCTTGTCATCGGGCCCGCCGCCTCTGGATGACAAAAGGGTGCGGATAACCGTAAGGTATCTCCGCGTATCATCGGGCCCGCCGCCTCTGGATGATACAAGGGTGCACGTCACATGACCTCAGGGTCAGTATGACAAAGATTATGGGGCGGCCGACAAAAGCAAGGCTCTTGCTCCTACGTATCCTCCAATGAGGAATTCAGACCTACGTAGTTCTTGATAACTTGTGAGACTTAAAAAGTCTCCATCGGAAAATGCTGACATCTTCGGAAAAGGCGCAGATGACCACATTGGCCTCTGCTCATCAATCACACTTGGGGTCACTAAATGACGAGGTGCGGATAACCGTAAGGTGTCTCCGCGGGCTACCAACTCTTGGGTCATGGTAACAGAAAGCGGTGCGGTCGACAAAAGCGAGGCTTTTGCTCCTACGTATCCTCCCATGAGGAACTCAGACCTACGTAGTTCTTGATAACTTGTGAGACTTGAAAAAGTCTCGGTGTTTTCTCCACTAAAATGCAAACATGCTTTAGCAAAGAGACAAATATTCCAACTGATTTAGAGCAGCATATGCTTTTTTGAGTGAAAAACAATGCGTCTACCGGGGAAGGAGAGTCTGCTGATGAAATCTCCCATAACCATAAATGAGATTTTGGATGTTAGCATTTCGTTTCTAAATGACCATTTAGAGGAAACACTGGGTTCGACAAAAATAGAAGAAATCCACTCAAAGTGTATCAATCTCGCACAGGTAAGTGTTTCATCCTAATTCCGAACCATAGATATGTCATGACTTGACTTTGCAAATTATTTCCTATCAAATCAAAAATTACACGCGTGATCATGGATCAATAGGGCTTCCCTTGGGAATGGGTTCTTTTGGTGGTTTCTTCTTTCGGCTTTTGTGTGTTTTTGGCTTTTGATTTTTCTGGCTTTTTTTCTTTTTCTGTTTTTGTTTAGTGTGGGGCGAAAAAGTCGCTAGTGCACTGATTTTGGTTGGCAATTAAAGGGAGAAGACCATTTTAGGTCGTGGTTTCCTTTCCTTCTTCTTTTTGTTCATTTGGTGACAATTCTGTATTGTTCAGATATTGTCTGGTCAAAAGACCTTTCTGCACATTTCTTCTGGTTTCTTTGACCAGGAGCTTCCTTCTTTTTTTACTTTCTCCCATTCTTTGGTTGGGAATTTTCTTTCTTTTCTTTTTTCTTTCTCCCACTCTTTGATTGGGAATTTCCTTTCTTTTCTTTTTTCTCTTTCTCTTTGATTGGAAATTTCCTTTCCTTCCTTTTTTGCTTTCTCTTTTATTGGAAATTCCCTTTCCTTCTTTTTTTCTTTGCTTCCAAGGGTAAGGTTTATGGTGAGTCAAGATTTTGGCTCAAGGCTTGTAGAATGGCTAGACATGATACATGTCAGGGTTTGGTTTGGTTCAAGGATAAAAAGGGATGCCCCACACTATTTCCATGACACAAATGCAAAAATGATGATTTGGAAACTTTATGCAAAACTGGTCATGCATGCACCTATGCGGACACTCAAGTGTCAAATTTTTATGGTCATGTGATGCTAGGGCTCAGGATTTATTTCCTCTATTTTAGTCAACCCAATGTTTCCAAAATATGTTCTTTTATCAATTTGTGCATTCATCCGAGTCCATTTTGGACGTCTGGGAAAATCTTCACAGCATTCACCCTTCAGGTGTATACACATTTTTTCCAAAAACTAGTTATGATCAGTGAATTTTTTTCAAAGAAAAGTTGGAAGTCATCTCTTTTCAAAAGCATGTTGGTTTTTCAGCTAGACAACTTATTTTCTTTTTTCTCCTTCTTCTTTTTTTTTATCATTATCATTTGTTTATTTCTTTTTCTTGTTTGTTTTCTTTTTTCCCCTTTTTTTTTTCATGAGGTATTTTGCTACCTAAACATGTGTATATTTTTGCGAGGTATTTTTGCTATATACATGCATATCCAAGGTATCTTGCTACCTAAACATACATATATATGTTTTGTAAGGTATTTTTGCTGTATACATGCATATCCAAGGTATCTTGCTACCTAAACATACATATATATATTTTGTGAGGTATCTTTTTGCTACATACATGCATATCTAAGGTATCTTGCTACCTAAACATACATATATATATTTTGTGAGGTATCTTTTTGCTACATACATGCATATCTAAGGTATCTTGCTACCTAAACATACATATATATATGAAGTGTGTTTTTGTTTACATACATGCATATCTAAGGCATCTTTCTACCTAAACATACATATATATATTTTGTGAGGTATGACTACCTTCCGAGCTTGTGCTCGTTTTATTTAAATTCCTAGGATCATGAGCAACTAGGTGTGTCTTACTATGAAAAGTGATCAAATAACAAGCACAGATTCAAAAGGTACTAGGTTGCCTCCTAGTAGCGCTTCTTTAACGTCTTTAGCTGGACGCCTTATGACTTGTCGGTCACTGACCTAGTACTTTGCTTACCTTTGGCTTTGGACTTGGTCGCCTATTGGTCGGCCATGTGGTGTAGGCAATACTCAAACCTTTTTGTGGATGAGCAGAGGTGAACTCTAGAGGTGATGGCGGTGCGTCTGTTGCCCGCTGCCGGCCATCGCCAGGCTGCTGTGGTGTTTCGCCCTGCGCCTGCCTGGAGACGCAGAACTTCTTGATGAAAGCTCGATTGGTAGGGGGCCTGATGACCCTGCTGGGGGCAACAGGCACTCCCTTGAATTGATAGAGACCCGTATTTAGAGCTGGCAACTCCAAGACACTGTTGGCCTTCTTTGGGTCCACTAGGTGTCTTGCGGGCACAATCCCTGCAAACAATAGATGACATCAGAAATCAGTTGGGGGAGGTGCATACTTACCTATGTCATGATGGCATGAGCTTGCTGGGGGGACGAGCGCCCTATAGGGCCGATAGAGGCCCGTAACCAGAGCTGGAAACCCCAGGGCCCTGTTGGACTTTTCCGGGTCCACTGGGTGTCTTGTGGGTGCGATCCCTGCAAACAATAGATGGTATCAGAAATCAGTTGAACCATATGCATACTTACCCATGTCGGGACGACACAGACCAACTGATACTTTTGCAGGGGGAGATTGGCATTGCGGTCGCTGGGCAGAATATTGCTAAGTAGCAATGTCATCTATATCTATGTAAGAGTGGTCATGTTGGTGCGCATGATCCACACTCGTCTCTTTGCAGCGGCACGGGTGAAATCTTACCTCGGTATGCATAGTAGCAGTGTAATAGCCTCCCTCTCTGGTTGTGCTCGCACAGTTGGCCCTCCTCCAATATCAGGGGGTGGCCCAAGAATCGTTAAAAGGAAACTACTGGCCCCTTAACCGGGAGTGCAAGTCTCGGTTAAGCATATAAGGGCAGAGGACCTTAAATTCTCTTAAGGTGTGGATGTGGAGCACACTGAAAATGAGGACACGTAGCCCTCTAAAGGTGAGGGCGTGCAGCCCTTTCAAGGCGAGGATGTGTAGTCCTTTGGAGGTGAGGGCGTGCAGCCCTCTGATGGCGAGGACGTGTAATCCTCTCAAGGTGAGGGCGTGCAGCCCTCTCAACGGTGACGGTAACTAGTACCCAAGGTGAGGGCGTGTAGCCCTCTCAAGGCGAGGACATGTAGTCCTCTAGAGGTGAGGGCGTGCAACCCTCTGATGGTGAGGACGTGTAGTCCTCTCAACGGTGAGGGTAACTAGTACCTAAGGTGAGGGCGTGTAGCCCTCTCAAGGCGAGGACATGTAGTCCTCTAGAGGTGAGGGCGTGCAACCCTCTGATGGTGAGGACGTGTAGTCCTCTCAAGGCGAGGACGTGTAGTCCTCTGACGGTGAGGGTAACTAGTACCCAAGGTGAGGGCGTGTAGCCCTCTCAAGGCGAGGACATGTAGTCCTCTCAAGGCGAGGATGTGTAGTCCTCTGGAGGTGAAGGCGTGCAGCCCTCTGATGGTGAGGACGTGTAGTCCTCTCAAGGCGAGGACGTATAGTCCTCTGGAGACGAGGGTACTAGTACCCAAGGGTCCATCCTTATGAGAAAGCAAGGGATCGACTCATCGAGAGAGCCGATCATCCTAAATTCAAAAGATTTGGACATTTAGATGTAGGGAATCTATGTAGTCAACATGATTTTTAGGGATGCAGATGCATGCAACCTTTGTTGTGAAATTTGGTAAATGCGGACTTCATATGAAATAATGCAATGAAATGGAAAGTTTGTACAATGCTCATGTCATTCTTTCCTTGTTTTGTGATTTTGATTTTTGTTTAATTTTTTTTGGAAAACACAGATTGACTGTCCTTTTGAAAGAGGTGATAATTCATGCAACCTTATCCTATCTTTTGCAAATCTCTCCGGGAACCCCCTCAAAGTGTATGTTCTGTTTGATTTAGTCACTTGACCATTTTGGAGTGATGGCGATAGAGCTGTTTGACGTTTAATCAATCTATTGAAATCCTAGGGTTTGTCCCCCCTTTTTTTGTTTAAAAACATCGACGGGTGAGAACTTTTGGTCTGCCCCTATGTTCACTTGAGGCTCATGCACGATGCCCCTCATTGCCCCAGTGTAAGGCTTTGAGGTACCAATTGTTATCTTTCGTCATGACCTTGTAGCTGGGAACTTATTGGGTCAAAACTTCTAATCTGCCCCTAGGTTCGCTTGAGGTTTTTGCATGGTGCCTTTCGTTGCCCCAGTGTAGGGCTTAGAGGTACCAATTGTTGTCTTGTTTTCACGACCTCATAGTGAGGAAGAATGAAAGAAGCAGTTGATTCTTGCAAGAAGAATTTTCCAAGGACGAGAAATAATTGAAGGATCTTTCAGTTGATGGATTAAGTCAAATGACTCCTATGTAGAAGCAAGATGTTTTGATGTCTTGATGATGCTAAAGGATCAAGTGCTTCTAAGTTTTATTCAAGACAAGAATCCAAGAAAATCAAGATATATGATCAAGTTTGATCTCTTAGAATCTTTAGGAAGAAGTTTCCAAATTGAAACAAACAAAAGGTTTGACCAAAGAATTCTATCATTTCAAATTGAGATTTGCTCTCTGGTAATCGATTACCAGCAATTAAAAATGTTTTAATTCAAATTTTTAAAACCTGTAATCGATTACATAAGTCTTGTAATTGATTACCAGAGGGGATTTTCAGAAAATAATTTCCAAGAGACATATCTATTCAAATGTTTTATGAACGGCCATTCAAATGTTTTAAAGAGAGTTTTCATTGCCCAAACAGTTTTATCCTCTCGAAAGATCGAGAGTTTTTCTGAACTGAAATGTCTTATCCTCTCAAAAAGATTCCTTGGTCAACCACTTGCTTATTCAATAAGGAATTTTTGATTGATCTTCATTTTACAATCTACCTCTTTTACGAGAGACCTCTTCTTCTCTTATTCTTATTTATGAAAAGGGATTAAGAGACCGTGGGTCTCTTGTTGTAGAGGATTCCTGAACACAAGGGAAGGGTTATCCTTGTGTGCATTGTTAATCCGAAAAGAGAGATTGATAGTTCAATTGGGGAATAGTCTTTGCATCTTAATTCAACCCCCCTTTTTCTTAAGGTAACTGAGGCCATTTGTCCAACATCCTATTCTTGATAACTCACTTCTCTCTAAAAAGACAAAATGAGGTTACATGAACGTCTATATTTTTACTTGAAAACACAGTCAATCAAATGCCTTTTTATTTTTTTATTTTGAAACTTATTTTTTATTTTGAAACTTATTTGATTTGAACTTTGCTCGTTGTTTTACGGCAACCCCACCAACGTGCAAGACGAGTAATCTCTGATTGAACGGTCTTGGAAGTCCAAACTCAGGAGCACAGGTCGCTTGAGCAAACTGACCAATGGCTTGCACTTGAAAATCCTGATGAGTCATTAGAGACATCTAACAACAGTTTTCAAAATTGCCCCATGTGTGGCATCTCTTGTCAATGTCAGGATTTACACGCGATTCTCCTCAAATTTCAGCCAGCCCGCATCAATTAGACCTTGCACCTTACGCCTGAGGGTCATACAGTGCTCAATGGAATGCCCCAGGGCTCCCCCATGATATGCACATGTTGCGTTCGAGTCATATCCTCAGAAAAATGGGGGTTTGAGGGAACCTAGCAGGGGTGAATCCTACAGGCTTTTCGCTGCAAAATTCATTTCTTGGTTGGTGTTTTTTTTTTGGTTTGTGCTAAAGGTGGTCTTCGTCATTGGAAGTGCGGTAGACAGGCTTTGTGGTTGATTTAGGGATGGCCTTTGTGGATAACTGGGTGGTGGGTAAGGAGGTGGTTTGTTATTGACTGAGTAATGACATTGTTGGGTTTGGTGGGAAATTTGGCCGTATAGGAATGGCAGTCACAGCATGGGTTTCTCCCTCATCCTCACCCTCTTTATTTGCCCCAGTTTTCTCATTCGTCTAAGCAGGATGATTAAATTTGCCTCTTTTCAGATCCACTTCGATCCTTTCACTGGCGAAGACCAAATCCGCAAAGCTTTGAGGGTGCGTAGCCCACCATCTTTTCATAGTAGAGTATCGATAATGTGTCTACCATCACGATTATCGTCTCCCTTTCCATCATTGGGGGTACCACTTGGGCCGCCAGATCCCTCCACCTTTTGGGCGTGTTCTTTGAAAGATTCGTCCCCCTTTTTGCAATGTTCTGTAGTTGCATCCTATCCGGAACCATATCAAAATTGTACTAATACTGCCTAACAAAGGCAACCATTAGGTCCTTCCAAGAATGTATTCGGGAAGGTTCCAAGTTAGTGTACCACGTAACAGCTACCCCAGTAAGACTTTCTTGGAAGGAATGTATCAGCAATTCCTCATCTTTTGCGTATTCCCCCATCTTCTGACAATACATCTTTAGATGGTTCTTGGGACAAGTAGTCCCCTTGTACTTGTCAAAGTTCAGCGCCTTGAACTTGGGAGGGGTGATGATATTGGGTTCTAGGAACAACTCTTTTAGGTTAGCAAAGACATAATCTTCACCTCCTTCAATGGCCCTGAGCCTTTCCTCTAAATGATCTAACTTTTTCCATTTTTGCCATAGCACGAGGGTTTTTACTTATTGTGGAATGCAAGAGGTGTAGCTAGGGGTGATACTGAGGGCCTTCCGGAGTGTTTTCAAGGGGTATACCACCAACTGCTTGCCCTTCAGTGGCATATCCGAGCCAAGGCTCGAAGTCGGCTAGATTGTGGTGGGGAATTTCATGTGTCTCTTCCACGGTTTAAGAGACATGTGCATGATCAGTTTGGGGTTGCTGGCTCTCAATGGGTATAGGAGTGGAGTTATTGACATTCTTATTGGGAGTGTACGCCACATTGGGTGGCGTATAGTTGAGAGGCAAACCATATGGCGGGAAGGCATGCTCGTTTTGAATTTGCACATCATGGGGGCCGCCCGTACTTCCCAAATCTTTGCCTACCATATCTGAGGTTGGATGATTCATTCGGTTGATGCCGGATGGGGACGTCGGGTTCACCTTAGCAACAACGCTGGTAACGGCAATTGTAACCGCATTGGCTTCCATTATCTTCTTCACGCTCATCATGGCCTCCATCATTGTGGCCATTTCTCTTTAATGGCCTCCATGTCGGCCTTCATCTTCTCTTGTATCTCCTCTACTTCACCCATTACTCTAGCTCTAGCACGAGTTCAGCAAGGGCGCCGTAAAGCGTGTCCTTTTCTTTTTGATAACAATGATTAAGTTCATTTTATTTTATTTTATTTTATTTTTCAAGGAAAGAATGCAATGAGCAATGCAACCAATGAAAAGCATGGATGTATGCGAATGATGTACAGTTGAAGTATTGCGAATTTTTATGCAGGATATGGGGTTGAATCAATTTAGATTTTCAACATGGTCCATGACATCTTTGTCAAGGTGAAACTGGAAGTAACAAGGACATAAACAATCCTAAATATGTTTGGCAGTAAACGAAGCAGTGATGTGACTCGATTCATCTTTTGCCCCAATTTTGCAAGACGGTTACTTCCATATTTCAACTTGACTTGATGAACCTTTTTGTAAAAGCATGAGCTTGGTTCAACCCCGTAATCCAAGGAATGGCAATTCTGATCGCCAATACTTCAACAACATCTCATAGGGATGAATGACTCGGGCATACTTTAAGCTATGCATGGAAAATGTAATTATGAAATTGAGATGCCCGAAGAAACATCCTTTCTTAGTTAAACATGCATTAGGTACCATGTTCAATCATTTTGTTTTTAAGTGAAATGGGTTTATGATCCCAACATGGTTGGCTCATGGTACCGAATATATGCAACTAAGAATGCAGCGTGAATTTTCGTAGAGGAAAATACAAGGATCATGTATGAGCAAACAAAAAGTATGTTGAACGCATATGATGATGCAATGACTCATGCAAAATGTGAGGCTGGAATATGATAACGGACAAATGCAGGAACGATATGTTCATTACGATATTATGAAGAGATGCTTATGCGATGCATGATATGAATGCATTTTACGGACACGAGAGCCCGGAAAATTATCTCTTCTTACTTGCGCATTTGGGGGCGCAGTGCCCCATGTGTACAATTAAGAAGGTGATATGGACCTTTCGGCTTCCCGTGACAAAGGACGAGACCAACATACAATGCATGCTAGAGATAAAATGCGGGAGTGACTTGATTCGCACTGATTTTTGGAGTAAAAACGTGGGATAAACTCATTTTATTCAAAAAGTTATAACTAGTCAAGATCTGAGCGACAATACAAACTTCCTAGCGGTTTCTAATCATATGGTCCATTAAGTCTATCATATGTTGACAATAGCTGAGAAGTCTGTGGATCTTCTTGGGGTACCTTTGCATTGGGGTCACTGAAACCCCGTGTAATGAAAGGCGTGATGCTTTCGTCTAATGGCGCTCCTCTCATGGGGTAGCCAAGCTGTCTTATGGCGAGGACGGGATTATAATTAATACAACCCCATGTTCCCATCCAGGGAACATTTGGACATCCTTCGCATGAAGATACAATCCTGATTCTTCCTTCCTTCTAGCGAGGGAACCAATTAACAGACGCCCCTCCATGCTAGCCAAGAGTTGGTCCCAATTCGCCTTTCCTTTTTCGACGCACGAGCGGTAACCTTGTAGCGGATAGATGGGCCTACCTTCTTGGAGAAAAAGGTGTGAAACCAGCCCCACATAGAGAGCTGGAGTACAGCAAACAATCCTTGCATTGCTTTCTTCACATCTTCGGTCGAAGGTGTCATATAGGTCGGCTAGCATAGCGACAACCGGACTTTCCTTGTGGTTATGATAGGCGAGAAAAACGTCGATCGCTGCTAGGTCCACCAACCCATCCACATTTGGAAAGAGGACTCCCTCGAAAATCAACAGTGTGAGAATATCTATGAATGGGGTCCACTCGCCTTTATCTGCCTAGATTCTTGCTTTTACCTCCAAATATTTTCTCGGTATTTCGACCACCCCATTTTCAACTTGCCTTTGGCGGTCTAATTCCTGCGCCGAGATTTGGACTTTTTTAGAAATTCTGGCCAATGAGGGGTAGAACCCTGAGAAGAGGTATGGTTTCCTTCCCCCTAGAGGACATCCTAGGATCTCTTCAAATTCTTCCACCATTGGTGATAGCTGGAAGTCCCCAAAGATGAAGCACCTCAACGGCTGATCATAATATTGGGCGAGGGAGGCAATTGGTTCCATGGAGACTTCTACCCTAGCTAGGTCCCAAATGCTTACCATAGGCTTTGCGGAAGGCTTGCCGTTGAAGTTGACCCATTAATTGCCCCAACTTTCGTAAACTGGTGACCTCTAAGCTCTTGATTTTGACTTGATAAAACCTCTTTTAAGCGAAGGCTTTTGACTTGATCCCATGTTTTACTAAAGTGAAATAAAATCTAGTGCGAATCAAAACTCCGACATCTATCATGGGTGGAATAGATGAATGCATGAAGGAATGCATATGACACGGATGCAATTTATGAATACGGGAGCTCGGGAAATTGTCTCCTTCTTAGATACAACGTCTTGGGGTAGCAAAGTGCCCAACGTATGTATTTAAGAAGGTGACACGGACCCTCCGTTGGTTTCCCAAGAGCGGGGATTAAGACGGAACCCGCACATGATGCACATGCGAAAGGTACAATATGGGGATGTACATAGTATGATAATATTCACTGAACATGAGCAAACGGGTATATGATACTTATGCATGGCAGTGTGAAAAATGGCACGCAGCGTGTTTGCTCCGTGTCCCTATTTAAGGGACCTATAAGGGAGAGAACTAACTAGGCTTTTAGCAATAATCCCCAAGGTAGTCATATCTCTCTTGATGGTTTCTAGAGGTATCATCCCCTTCGAAGAACATATTGCAGCAGTAGGGACTACTAGCAACAATAAGTTTTCAAAGAGAAAAGCTCTAGATGAGGGTTCACTGTAATCAAGCAAGTCGGAGACCTAGCATGATCACAGATTCACCTCCACTCCTTATGTTCCCACGAACCCGGGTATAGGGCCCTTTTTCAACTCACCGTGTGTGCAAATAGTGTTAGTGTTTGTGTGCATCAAATGAATAAATATTTACCTCATGCATACAAAAATGCACTAAAAGCATCAAAGAGTTATATATACAAGAACATAATAAAGGGAAACCAACAAAGGAGTAAGTCATGGCAAAACTTTGCACAAGATTAAATGGCCTAACTCTCTAAAAACAGTCCCCAGTGGAGTCGCCAACTGTCGCAACCTACCCTTCGGCGGGAGGGCGACGCGTGACTCGCGGGATGCGTGTTCCACGAAAGGAATACGCGCGGAGTCGCCACCAACGTTTATTTGAGGAAAACGTCGGAAAAACCGGAAAAGACGCGATCTACGAACTTTTAAGTGAAAGGTTCGGGAGTTGTATTTACGCACGGGGAAGGTATTAGCACCCCACACGTCCGTCCCAAGGGACGGCAGCCTTTAATCGAATGTGCAAACATGACTTTGATTTTTACGTTCCCTTTTATGTCCTTATATCCTTTATACCCTTTTTATATTTTTCTCTTTTTTGTGGTCGACAAGGGTGTTTCCCTTTGCTCCTACGTATTCCTCAATTTGTGATGAGGAAATCAGACCTACGTAGTTCTTTCGGAACAAAGTGTTTGGTTAAGTTGTTTTTTGTCTTTTTTTGCAAAATATGTTTTTATTGAACAAAAGGTCATTTAAGGTGTTGAACCATTAAACGGTCTTTTGATTTTGAAAGGGGAGAAACGTTAAGGCTTTGGACCATTAACGATCTCTTGTTTTTGAAAGGAGAGAAACGTTAAGGCATTTGGACCATTAACGATCTCTTGTTTTTGAAAGGAGAGAAACGTTAAGGCATTGGACCATTAACGATCTCTTGGGGTGGTCGACAAAAGCGGGGCTTTTGCTCCTACGTATCCTCAATGAGGAACTCAGACCTACGTAGTTCTTTCTTATCAAGTGATTCTTTTTTACTTAAGTGGTGGTCATTTTAAGGCGTTGGACCTTAAAAATGATCCATTTTACTTAGTGAGAAAATGAAATGACAAACTTAAAAAGCCTATTTTTATGGACGAGCTTGACTAGGCGAATTGATTTTAGCCTTTAGTTTCACTTTAGTTATTAATCAATTCGATTAAGAATGAGAAATCCCAAAGAGAAAACGTCCGATTGATTTTCCGCTTTATTTTACTAAAAGATGTCTTTTTGATTATTATATTATTTTTTACCTCTTTTTGATTTCCAACGTGGTTACGGCACGACCGAACGGTCGGAATTTATTTTAACCGAAGTTAATGGATAATACAATTCAAACGTTCGGTGGAAATTTATTTTATTTTTAAGTTAAGCGAGAAATGACTTAAGTAAAATGGCTTAAGCACGTCAACAGGGGGTATAAAAAGTAAACAAAACGAGAATAAAAATGCACGAAACACAATGTGGACCACTACGGGCACATAGAATGAATCGAAAAGCTTGGTTCGAGGTACTTACCTGTTGGAGATCGAAGAACGATGAAGAACGAATGAAGAACGTCGAAGAACGGTTGAAACCTTTGCGAGATTCCTCACGGAAAACGTTTCGGAAGCGCCTCGGCTTAGATTTTCTTCACGGAAACAATTTTTCCAAGCAAATTCGAAAGAGAGAGAAGTGCCTAAGGGGCTGAACCCCTTCCTTCTTGCCTTCCTCCCCTATTTATAGCAAAATAGGGGAGGTGGTTGCCGCCCAGCTCGCCCAGGCGAGCAGGGTTGCTTCCTCCAGAAGCAACCGCCTTCTGGAGGAATATTCCGGAGGGCCCAAGTGGGCCTGGGTGCTATTTGCACCCCCATTTTTACTAAGTACACCCCCCTCTGCTGTTTTTTTGGTGATTCTTTTTTCGTAAAGTTACGGAAACTTACGAATTTCGTAACGATACTTGTTTTCTTTCCGTAATGTTACGGAACCTTGCGGATTACATAATCATCCCCTTTTTGACTTACGGAATGTTACGGAACCTCACTTAATTATGCAACGATGCTTCCATTTGACTTCCGGTGTGTCACGGAAACTTACGGATTGTGCATCAATATTTTTTTGGTTTTTCGGCATGTCCTGGAATTTCACAAATTGCCTAATGATGGGTGCCAAGCACCTCACGAGGACCAAAGAATGGTCGCACGTCATCGAGCAAAGGTCCCCGGACAAAATTAGGGTATGACATCAAGAAAAGTAAATATGTGATCTATGGAGACAACGAACAAAGGCCACTTGATCAACAAGCCCAACAAGTGATATCAAATGATACCAACAGGTCACTCGTCTTTGATTAATTACTTTTGATGCTTGTTTGCTACTTGAGTTTAGATTGTCCTTGATGATTGTGATTGAATTTGATTGGTTGTGTTTGATGATTGATTGATTGTGTTTTTTGATTAATGTGTTTGTTTTTGCTTGTTTGATATTCAATGTTTGTTAGTTTGATTGATTGATTATATTTTATAATTGATTAATTGTGGTTGTTGATTGTTTTTTATTGAGTTTTGATTGTTTTTGATAATTGTTTTTGATTGTGTTTTGTTGATTGCTTTTGATTGTATATTTGATTGATTGTGTTTTTCATTGATGTGATACTATACTTGTTTTTGCTTGATCAATATTGAATGATTGGTTTAATGCCTTTTGGTGTCACTTGATTCTCATACATTACAACAAGTGGTAACATTTTTCTCCTCTCTATTCATGATTTGTTTTTGATGTTGACAAAGGGGGAGAGAAAGATAAAAGATAAAATAGTAAGAAAAATTATCTATTGTTTATGAGACAATTTGTTTACATATGAAAAATATGAAATCTTCAACTGTCTCATATAAGCAATCATTGCAAAACCAAGGGGGAGTAAACTATATGCAAATAGATATTTTTTCTTTGTTGTTGCTCCTAACCTACAGGTGGTTGTCATCATCAAAAAGGGGGAGAATGTGAATGTATGTATACATGATTTTGATGATGTCAAAAGAAGAATCAAACAAGGCTCATTTTGCTTCAAGATTAATACAAGATTGTTTCAACAAACAAAGCCTTGATTCAAGATTTCTTCAAGATCAAGCCTTGCCTCAAAATGTAGAGATTTCAAGTCATCCAAGGCACAAGTAATCGATTACCAATACATGTAATCGATTACCAAGGCACATGAAAGTATGTAATCGATTACACATCATATGTAATCGATTACCAGAGACTCTGAACGTTGGGAATTCAAATTTTAAATGAAGAGTCACAACTGTTCAAGAAAAACAACTGTGTAATCGATTACACTAATTTTGTAATCGATTACCAGAGAGGATTTTCAAGGAATATCGCCAACAGTCACATCTTATCATTTGGATTTTGAATGGCCATCAAAGGCCTATATATATGTGTGACTTGGGACGAAATTGGAGAGAGAATTTTGCTTGGCAAAAATGTCTTATCCTCTCAAAAGAAAATGAGAGAGATTCCAAGAGAACTTCATTGTAAAATGCTCTCTCAAGAACTCTTGGGCAAACACTTGCAAATCCATTAAGAGTTCATCCATGGATCTTCATTGTAATATTCTTCTCTTGAAGAGAGAATTCTTCTTCCATTCTTCTTATTCAATGAGATTGGCTAAGAGACTGTGAGTCTCTTGTTGTAAAGCATCTGAACACAAGGGATGGGTTGTCCCTGTGTGGTTCAGACTTTGTAAAGGATTTTACAAAGATATTAGAAATCTCAAGTGGGTTGCTTGAGTACTGGACGTAGGCACGGGAAGTGGCCGAACTAGTATAAAATTGTGTTTGCATTCTCTCTTCCCTTATCTTATTTATTTTGTTGCAATCAATTGTGTCTTGCATGTTTAAAGAACATTGTTAAATTGATTGTTGTTGCTTCTTCTGCATTGTAAGCCTATCCCTCTTAAGATTATTGAGGCCACAAGGTCTAACTCTTTGGGCTCATCACTGTTCTTCCCAAATGGACGCCATGATCCCTATTGAAGTCGGGGAACCGTCAACAAGAAAACTATTTTTCCAAGCACACCAGAACGAAGAAAACATAAGGGTGGAATTAGAGATGGCTAGAATCAAGAAAGAAGCTACCAAGCTTCAAGCATTAACAAGATACAATACCAAGGTTCAACTGCGAGCCTTTCAACCTGGCAACCTAGTGTGGCAAGTCTAAGGTGAAGTGAGGAAGGATCCACGAGCGGGATGTTAGGACCTAAGTGGGAAGGCCTATTTAGGGTCAAGGTGAGCTTAGACAACAAAGCATATAGACTATAAGAACTAGATGGAAAGGCAATTTCAAGAACATGGAATGCCACCTATCTAAAATTCTATTTCAGTTGATCTGTAGCAAGACCAGGTGTTGTACTCTTTTTCCTACTCAAGTCTTTTGTCCCAAAATAGAAAAATCATGGTTTTGACTTAAGAGGTTTTGAATTAAATAAAATTCCTTCTCCCATTAGTCTATTATTTTCCTTGTGCATATACTAACATCACAAATCTCCAAAGGCTCGTCAAACCTAAGGTCTGCCCTTGGTGAGTCTCACCAAACCCAGGATGAACATGTCCTTGGTCGAATCTCCAAAGGCTCATCAAACCCAAGGTTTGCCCTTGGTGAGTCTCGCCAAGCCTAAGACGAATGCGTTAGTGGTTGAATCTCCAAAGGCTCGCCAACCCAAGGTCTGCCCTTGGTGAGTCTCGCCAAACCTAGGATGGACGCGTCCCTAGTTGAATCTCCAGAGGCTTGACAAATCCAAGGTCCGCCCTTGGTGAGCCTCTCTACCCTTAAGGTTTGTCTTTCACAAGTAACCAAGACACATCCTTGGCAAACTCATTTCCTTGAAACCATAGCGGGCATAGTCAAGGTCCATATTAACTTAACATGCTACTCGAGTAAGTCTCCATGGCCTTGGGTAAAAAGCTCCACAAAGTGAAAATGGAGCATCACCAGGTTGAAACCTAACCCTAGATGACTAGGCAAAACCTTCAACCAGGTTGAAATCAAACTCGAGATGATCAGATGATATCTCATTCTCTATTTCATACAAACCTAACAATCAAGGTAATATCGTGCCTAACATAGAGGACTACTTTTGTTATTCTACGACAAGTACCAAAGATCAAACAAGGTATAAATACAAGATGACAACATTCAAGCAAATCCACAATATGACAAGTTATAACAACAACAAAAAAAGAAGTGCATTAAAGAAGAAAAACCATTGTCAAAGTTACAAAGCCAATATGACCACAAAATCGACAAAATAAAGAAAATAAAAAAAAGCACGACCTAAACATTGGCCCCATCGTCTTTTTCGCCATCGTCCTCCTCCCAGGCAGCAATCTCATCCTCATTAAGCAATTGTCCATCCTTTACATCCTTGAATGGGTCAAAGAAGCTTAGGTCAAGACCCTCAATAAAGAATCTGACCTGCTTGTTGGCCTTGAAAAATCCCTTCTCATGATGCTGCACGACCTTCTTTTTAAAATTAAGAGCTCTTCCTCCAGCTTATAATTCACCTTCTTCTCCTTCGTCGCTTTAAGCTCAGACTCCTTCAACTTAGTCTAGAGGTTGGACACAGTAAGCTCAAACTCTCTCAGTTGGGTCTAGAGATCAGTAATCAACTTGGTAGGTTCAGCCATCGTCGCATTAAGTTCTTCCTTCTCCTCAGCAAAGCACTCCACCTTGCTCATCAAGTCATTCTTTTCCTTCAATAAATCTATGCAGCATTCGAACACCTCGTCGCCATCCAGTCTTATGCTCACCAACTTAGCAAAGACATCGTCAACCCTGGACGACAACTGATGGTTGGACCTGATGGCTTCAGCAAAGGCGATAGTAGCATTTTCCACCTTGTAGCGCTACACTCACCATATTGTTCGAGCAGTGGCCCTCAATTTGGCAACCTTATACTCCAAAGAAGTAATCCTGGTCAGGGCCTCCTTATGCCTTTGTCTATTCTCCTCCAATGTAGTCAGGCTCCTATGGAGGAAGACCTTCACAACATTAGATGAGTTTTGCACCCCGACTGATTGAATAAGCGTTTTATCAAAGGGGGATACAAAGTCAATAGGCATCCTCTGCTCAGGTCTGTATCCCTAACTCCGAAGTGAATTTGCCTCCTGAGAGGTATACACATGGTCCAATTAAACACTTGGGCAAGAAAAAAGAGGAAGGCATGAATGAAGGAAGGACAAAAAGAGGCCGGCTTAGCGCATGAAGATTCAGAAAAACACAAGTGCCTTAGGCTTAGCGAGACAGGCTCGCTTGGCCCAAGCTTATTCAGCCAATAGGGCAGAGTGGCTTAAAGAGCAGGCTCGCTCAGCCACCAACAAGAACTGAAAAGACTCTAAGAGTCTAAACTAATCACACTTACTCGCTAAGCGTGGTATGCTGGCTTAGCGAGTTCATACAAACTCACAATAAAAAATTGGAAATTTAAATGCTCGTTAAGCCTAAGTGCAATGGCTAAACATTCAAACATTTAAATAAAAATGATGAACTCGCTTAGCGAGTTCATCTGGAAACCCACATATTCATCAAAAACTAATAAACTCGCTTAGCGCACAAGCGCGCTTAACGAGATCATCGAGATTTCTAGAAAATTTGGGCTTTTCAGCCCCTCAACATAGGCCCCTATCAGGCCTTCAGATCCTAACCAAAACATGCCAAAACAATGTACATTGCATGTGAATCAAAACCCCTAACAATATACCTACTAACAACTAACCTACAACAGTCAATCATCAACAAAAATTGAAACTTTAAATAGTAAAGTAAGTCATCTAACCTGAAGTTCAAAACTTTGAAAATAAAAATAGAAAAGGAAAGCAAAGAAAACTTACTTGGGTTGTTGAAATCAAAAGCATGAAAGGAAGCAAGGAGAGCAACCAAGCGATGAAGCACGACGCAGATAAAAAGTGGTATGAGTGAGAGGAAAAAAAGCAAGCTTTAAAGGCACAAAGAATGTAACTGCGTAAGGCAGTTAAGCCTTATTTTTGGCAGTTTCAACTACCTCGCTTAGCGCGTGGACTCGCTAAGCGAGCACACCATGACATTTGAGTTTTCACACTAACGCACTTAGCGGGCAAACTTGCTTAGCCCAATGCAAAAATTTGAATTTCCAGAGAAGAAATTGGGCTTAGCGCGAAGAGTCGCGCTTAGCGAGTTCGGCAGCTCTGATTGGCCTGCGACTCTCGCTTAGCAAGCCATAGGCCTGCTTAGCGAATTATCATGTTCCCTGATGCAGTAGTGGATTGCGCTTAGCACATCCCTCTCGCTTAGTGTTATTCCAATCCAGAGAAGAAATTGGGCTTAGCAGGCTGACCCGTTGGGCCCAATTCTCATAAATGCAAAAATAGAGAGGAAATAGTGCTTAGTGCATCAGTGTGCTTAGCGAGATAAGGTTGTGCGCTTAGCGAGATGACTTGCTTAGCCCAATTCCCGAAAATGAAATCACAGAGAGGTTTTTGGGCTTAGCACACAGGGTTTGCGCTTAACGGGACCCTATCAGCCAATAAATAGGGGTTGATGCACTTAGCAGCACAAGCGATGATTCGCTTAGCGCGGAGGGCGCGCTTAGCGAGTGTACTATAAAATTTTATGAGTTATTTTTCCACAGCTTCAAGTAAGCTCATTCAACCCCACATGCAAATACAAAAACAACTGATAATTGTTCCATACAACCACAATTAAGCAAACTCTAGCTAGATGCAATGAAAACAGAATTAAAAAGAAACTGGGTTGCCTCCTAGGAAGTGCTCGTTTAACATCATTAGCTTGACGCATAGCTCTTCAAGGGTCTGGGTCAAACTTGGTTCCCACCTTCAGAACCTCTTCAGCACACTCCTTCACATGCAAACAAACATTCTGGTCCAACAATTGTTTTTCTTCATCAAATAGATCAAAACTGATCTTTTGATCTTCAATGCCCATCTTAACTTCCGCTTTCCCATGTCCACGATGCAACTTGCAGTTAACATGAACGGACGTCCTAGGATCAAGGGGATCTCAGCATCTTCTTCGATGTCCATGACAACAAAATCAGTTGGGAATGTGAAGTGCTTAACTCAGACCAAAACATCCTCTATAACTCCGTATGGTCTGGTGATGGAGTGGTCTGCTAACTGCAGTGTCATTCGTGTTGGCATTATCTCTAGCTCTCCCATTCTCCAACACATGGAGAGCAACATCAAATTAATGCTAGCTCCTAAGTCAATAAGAGCCTTACCAACTAAAACTGCACCAATAGAGCAAGGGATGGTGACACTGCCTGGATCTTTGTGCTTGGGTTGAAGGATGCGTTGAATCACTGCACTACAGTTTCCTTCCATAACAATGGTGTCACTATGTATATACTTGCTCTTTCGGGTTAGCATGTCCTTCAAAAATTAAGAGTAGAGTGGCATCTGCTATAAAGCTTCTCCGAAGGGCATAGTAATCTCCAATTTCTTAAAGATATCAAGAAACCAAGCTAGATGTCCTTCCTTGTCCTTCTTCGAAGGTACCAGTGGATATGGCACCTTTCTCCCTTCAGCTGGAGCTGCCTCCTTTTTCTTCTCACGGGCACGCTCACTCTTACTCTTCTTCTCCTCTTCTCTCTTCTCATCTTTTTCATTTTTTTCATTTTCTTTTTGTTTTTGTTTTTCTCTTTCTTTTTCTTTATTCTCCTCATTTATTTCTTTCTTTTCAGCACTTATTGGTCCCTCATTCAATTGATCATCCTCATCTTCCTTCTCTTCTTCCTTCTCTTTTTCAGCAACAACATCTTGGTTTTCAGCAACCAACCTACCCTCATCTTCAGCAAGAATGGCTCTCCTACCCCTGGTCATGATATCCTTACACTCCTCCTTTGGATTTTTTTTCTGCATTGGCTCCAAAATTGCTTGAAGGCTTGTCTGCCAGTTGCTTGGCCAACTGTCCCATCTAGATCTCAAGATTCTTGATGGCCGACTTTGTGCTCTTGTGATTTGACATAGAAACCTACATGAATTGAGAGAGAGTCTCTTCCAACTTTGTTGTCCTCTCATAGAGATTAGGCCCTTGCTGTAGTGGCTTATTGGATGGCCCACCTCGATCTTTGTTGAATTGATTACCAGGGTGAGTTCTCCACTATCCTTGTTGTTGGTTGTAATTTTGGCCATGAAATCCTGAGTATCCACCTACATTAAAATTTTGTCTTGGCTGGTTTCCCATGTAATTAACTTCATGTGTTGTGTCTTCAGTAGCAATACAGTAGCCAGATTCGTGAGCTCCGCCATAATTAGTGCAACCTGCAAAACAAAAGAAGGTAAAGGTTGACTAGCATTTAATTGAGTTGGCAACTTACTTAATGTCTCTGTTAAGGTCTTAAGCTGCTTGGACAAAAACTTGTTTTGTGCCAACAAAGCGTCCTGTGATGAAAGCTCTAACAAACTTCTCTTGGTGGGAATGTGTGTCCTGTCATGCAAGATAGTGTGATCGCTAGCAGCCATGTTTTCAATCAATTCATTGCCTCTTTTGGAGTCTTCAACTTAATTTTTCCCCCAGCGGAAGCGTCAAGTAATTGCTTTGATTGTGGCCTCAACCCATCAATGAAGATATTAAGCTGGATAGGCTCGGAGAATCTATGAGTTGGAGTTTTCCGCAGCAAGCTACGGAATCGTTCCAAGGCTTCACTTAATGACTCATCGGAAAACTGATGGAATGAAGAAATAGCAATCTTTCCCTCTGCAGTTTTTGACTCGGGAAAATACTTTTTCATAAATTTTTCAACAACCTCATCCCAAGTCTTCAAACTGTTGCCCTTGAATGAGTGTAGCCATTTCTTGGCCTCTTCGGATAATGAAAATGAAAACAAGCTCAGCCTAATTGCGTCTTCTGGCACACCGACAATTTTGACAATATTGCATATCTCAATATATGTTTCCAAATGTGCATATGGGTCCTCATTGGGTAGACCATGAAATAAATTCCCTTGTATCAGCTGAAATCAAGAATACGGGTATGTGATGTTGTGTGCCTGCACCTCTGGTCGCACAATACTTGTAAAGAATTGCGGCATAGTAGAGCTTAAGTAGTCCTCAAGAGTGACTCTGCGAGGTTGATCTTCAGCCATCCTATGAGCTTCAGATGTACCTGTGTGAGATTCCCTTGGTTGTGGGAAAATAGAAGATGATTTTGATGAACATGGCTCCTCTAGAATTGGTACTGCCCTTTCTTGCAAGATTTTTCTCCGCCTTTCTGTGTTGTTTCTTCTGCAAGTAGCTTCAATCTCCAAATCCAAATCAACTAAATCACCTGCAGAAGATCTACGGTGCATACAAAACACTAGCAAGAATAGTGGTTAACCAATTCAAGAGAAAAACAAATTCTACACTAACTACATATTCATAAAAACAAATAATTAAAGAATAAAGAATTAATGCCTACCAACTGAACTAGACTTCCCAAATGGAAAGAAGCTCCTCGGCAACGGTGCCAAAAACTTGTTCTACCCCTGTACTACTTGTTATTATGGATGCGAAATCTTATCGACAAATGTACCGAGTCGTGCAAGTAATAATAAAACGGTAAGAAACCGAGTATCAAACTCAGGGAACTAGTTTCATTTAGTGAAGCATCATTCAATAAGCATGCATTTGTATAAAAAAAACAATAAACATGAATAAAACTATGGTGTTTGTTATTCTAATTACAGAAAATATGAGCAAGTGGGTGTTAAAACAGATAATTAAAAGCATTGGGTCCTCCTACTAAGTTACTTGATGCAATTAAAGGTTTTTCTCTATTCAAAGATGATCATGTGCTCTATACTGAGGACAACATTCCCAAACATCGATGTCTCACATGAATGGGCTAATTCTAATTAAACTTCATTCTCGGATGTTTCGTCGAACTTAGCTTAACCGAACAACATTAAGGTCATAGCATAATAAAACTAAGTCATTGTACTCTGTGTCTAGACATGCGATAACCTAGCCCACTCTATCTAGTTCTAAGGATGCAGTACATTTTCCAATGCTAAAGCTCCTAACTTTACATACAAATGGGTGATCAAGCCACAAGCATGCATAGATTAAGCACATATAGAAACATTGAACACATAAAAACAACTTTAAATAGATAGGATAAGGATTTACATCAAGTTCTCAGCAGAATTCCCCAACAAGGGGTTTAGCCTTCCATCACAAGGCAACACCTTTCACAAGAAGGAAATGGGTTTTCAGAGAAAATAACAGATTACACAGTGGTGAGGATGTCTCCTCCACCTCTAGAAACCTAGAAATCACTCCTAAACCTAAGATCATCCTAAAAGCTAAGGTTTTTGCTTGCTTTGTTTTGCACCTCTATTCTCTATTCTTCACACTCTATCTGCCCAGCTCTCTCTTTTCTTTCACTCCAGGCTTTAAAAAGGGCATTCTATCCTCAAAGGCGCGCTTAGCACGAGTAAGTGATCTTTGGCTAAGCAAGCCAGGCCCGTTAAGCGCCCAAAGAGACAGATGACTTGTTGGGCGAGCTGATGACGCGCTGACCTCATGCTTGCGTGGTAGATTCCCTTCAAGATTCCTCTTACTCGCTAAGCGGGCTGATGTCTCGCTTAGCAGATGATACTCGTTAAGCGCATGGTCCAGGCTTAGCGAGACAAAAGTTGCTGCTCCTTCCAAATTTTCTTCTTTTTACCTGAAATTGAAGTGAAATTTGCATTAATTCCATGCGGAGAGCCTCTATCGAGCAAAGATAAAACTAAACAAGAAAATATTTACAATCCTACAAAAAGAACCATAAATTGGGGAAAATATATACATTTTGGAAAACTTTTCTAAACAAAAGTTAGTCGTATATGACGACTAACACCTGTCAAAGACAAAGATAGGATGGCCCGTGCATCAAGCTAGGTTGGCAATTGTTCCAAGATAGCCTTCTCCACCCTCTCCTCTGAAGACATCAGACGCTCCTCAAAGGACTTAAACCTTGTGAGGTCTAATTGCCAGTAAAAGGGGAAACAAGGTTCCCCATTCTCATCGTACATCAGTAGTAACCTGTCAGTAATGATACTGGTTGCCTTGACCTTTAAGAACCGATCCCTGAATTTGCGAAACACATTCGAGTCGAACTCGAACATCTTCTTGGACTCGTTGTTCAATGACACCCAACCAATCTTCCCAGTCAGCTTCATTTGAAAGAAGTAGGGGAACACGGGAATGTTGGGCCTAATGTTGAAGAATGGACGTAGAATCTCAAAGGCCTTCACCATCACCCAGCTGTTGGGATGAATTTAGGAAGAACCACTTTCAAGCACCTCAGCAAGGCACATTGAAAGGTGTTCAAAGGAAGAGTTAGGTTTAAAACCTCAAACATTCACCGATAAACGTAGAAGGATGGACAGTCGGGAGCAACGTGCATGAATAGGAACTCATCTTCCCCGCAAGCCATGATAGTCATCTTACGGGAGTCACCCGGCTAGGCCAGCTCAAGTTGAAGGCATAGGGCCCCAATGCCCATAGAGGACGTTATCAACGAGCGATACATTAGAACATCGTCCCTCACCCATTCAAAACTAGCAACAAAGGAAGGGGATGAGGGCACTTCATCACTATGACAATGCCTATTTCTGGGCGAAACCCTAACTTCACTACTATAGCCCCTTCCCGCAACTCCTGAAGGGGAAGAGGGCAGGATCATTGTGGTGAGGGATGGTTATTCTTCTAGAGGAGCAACGAAGGGTTCCACCCCATCATGGAGTCGGGAGCTGCCCTCGCTAATGCTACTCGGGTCCATCAACCTCTCGCAGAAGGAGGACCCGTTGTCGGAAGCCTCATAGGGAACCTCCTATAACAAGGAATTGCTAATGAGAATGACTTCCCTCTCTACCAGGGGTTGTTAGTTAGAACCCCTAGAATCGCTTCTGCCCATACCTAGTGTAGAATTAGAAACAGAAAACATAACGGAGAATAAAGAGTACCTGGATTGAAGAAGAAAATCGAAAGAGGGAAAGGAATGCATGGGAAGAGACCCAACAATTCTAGAGAGCTATGGACTAGAGTTGCAAAGACCGTGACAATCCGAACTAGAAGTTGCAGAGATGAAGGTAAAGGGCGCTCAAGCGTGAAGATGAAAAAAACCAAATATACACTCCTTTTAAATGAGGACGCGACCTTTCAATAAATGGCGGGAGTTGAAACGACACCCTGAAAACTTGCGCCATGACGTAATCCCCACCAAACCATGTAACCCATCTTTAAGATGTGCCCTCTCACGAAGCGATACATGTAAAAAAGCAACGCACATCCGTAACATGTGACCACTTTGTGTAAAATGAAACTCCTCTCCTAAATGCACTTTCTAATGGTCAAAAGGGTCAAATATTGGGGCTTTTCATATAGAACATTGAAACACCTGAGTAAACTAGAAGGGAAGGAAAACATGCTCACCCTAGACAACCCGTCAAGCCTTAACCTGGATAATGATCATCCAGACTAGGAGGCTCGACAACCCCTAAATTTGTCAAGGTTACCACCCTCGATGCTTGATAACCTCTTTCGCCAACAAATTGAACTCAAAGCTTGGGGGACTTGTGTACTGTCTGGGGTTCGCAAATGATGTGGTGAGTGACATGGCATTAAAATACAAATGCCAGCCCTCCTCGTCAGCCTTAGTTATGGACCATCAACATTACTCGCTCAGCAGCAGGTGATTGAGCCGGTAAATTGTTGATAAATTTGAATCTTAATGATAATGTTATTATCCTTTTATCAAGTTGCAGGAATCCGCTTACCAATCTATTACAAGTTATCAACAGAGTTGTTACGCTACTATAACAACCCCAACAATTAAGGACCCAAGGCTCCCGTCCAATGTTATAAATAACCAGGTTATACCCTCACTTTTCATTCATTCTTAGCTAACTCACATACTTACTTGAGCATCAGAGTCCTTTTTTCAAGTACCCCCCTTTTGTTCTTCCGATAGAGGATACCTGCGAGTCCAACGCAAGAAATCGTAGAGCCATCCCGATGACGGTCCACCTTGACGTCAGTCCACTCCAAATTTCGGTAAGTGCACTTTTAAAATTAATTACTTCTATATCATAATATTGTCAGAGTTTAGGGTTGGGATTTTTAATATTATCTTTGTCATTTTTATTTTTATTTTCTCATTTTAACATGTCACATCATCACACCATGTCATTGACTCAATTAACATTTTATATCATATGTGGCATTAATATCATGTTGTTATGTTAATTTAAATATGATGGAGGGAATCAATTGAAACTTGAGTGATTAAAATCACACCATTATAATTTGGGGTGGGGGGGGGGGGACAATATATTTAAACTTAATATTAATTATGATAACACTAATGTGTCAAGGTGTGTGTATCTTAAAACATTTCGTAAATTTTACAGAGGGTTAGGTGCGCTGCTAGGAGTAACTTTTTTAGAGTTATTCGTCATTCTCACCATTCATTTTCTTAAGACCTAATGGTTGTAATAAGTAACTAAAAGAAAATGAATGGTGAGGATTAAGAGTAACTCTTGGAGTGAGTGAATCCCTCCTTTCTATATATATACAAGGAGATCTAATTATATTGATATAACTTTGACAACTATTATACCATTTTTATAATTTGATATAGAATATGATTTTTATTGATCCAACCGTTGAATTATATCTACGTATTACCGAGATCGTTTTTGTCAAAATTAAACAATAACAAGAAGGTAATCAAATAATCCATATTTTAGCATATTTTGAAATGTTTATATTACTTTGGTTTTAATTTATATGAAAGAGGTAGCAAATGATTTTGGATCAATATGAAAATTTTCATATGTGATCTATGTGAAACATACTTTCAACAATAAGTTTTAAGAAAATATTATGTACTTGAAAGTTATAAAATGGTATAATAGTTATCAAAGTTATATATATATATATATATATATATATATAACAAAACTAACACAACAGGTAATGTATAAAACAAACTCATATAAGACCAAATAAATGTCAAACTTTAACTATGTACATAGAAAATCAAAACATGTTTTGAATAAAGTAACATGGAATATTTTCAAAAGGTTTCATTCTTTGACTTAAAATTTGACAATGATCATTTCCAATAACAAAACCAATGTTTCAAATTTCTAAAAGGAAAATAATGTCATGTTCAAAAACTTACAACGGTAGAGACACTTAAGGAAAATGAATATATAATGGCTCTGATACCATATGTAAAACCAAGGAACTAAGATATTGATATAAAATATGCTAATAATCCAAATAACATGGGACACTAACCTCTAACATCTAGCCATTGCAAAGAAAACATATTAACACCTTGACCTAATTGTTTCATCTTTTTGAACCCTCACTCACTCAAATTTAATTGTGTTTTATGAAGAGAGGAGTAGACACAATGTTTTAGAACAAATAGCACATCTAATTTTAGATTTTGGCCTATCACAAAGTTCAATAAACGTCTGAGTCCGATTTAATATTAAATTTTTTTGCTAAAATTAATGGGTAGTATTTGACTGAAAAGTGGACCACATTCAACTTTTCCTCATTCAATTCCAAATAGAAAAATCAATCAATGCTTAGCTATAATGAAATTCCTATAATTGATTCTGAATTTGAATGATCAAGATTGAAAATTTTATTCAATGATTTGAATAACTATAATAGAAAATTTTAACAATGAATTTTAATTAGTTAATTTGTTTTACACATATAATGTATGAAACTTAAGTTCATATTGTATATTTAAAATTTTAGAGTAAACAATATATGGACTAACAATGTAAATATTTTACACTTTCATTCCCAACTATTTTTTGTATATTTTTATCCATATAAATTTAATTGTTTACCTATTAATTCATTGATATTATTTTGTTTGTGCAAACCAATGTCTAAAATTAATTATTTTGAAAAACCATCATTCTATTTTAATTTGTTAGACTCAATTAAATCATTGAAGATTTTTCTTTGACATGGGAAATTTTTTTCTTCTTTTATATATAGATTGATATGTTTATGTAAAGTTTTTAATATAGAGATTTTAGATCAAGTATAAGCAATGGAGATGAAAATTTTATTTTATTTTTTATTTATGAACATTAGTAGGATAATAGGCACTTAACTCTCGAGAATGAACAATTTACTTGAAACTACATTAAAATAATTGATTGTACTCTAAATTATTAGGTATAGTCAATTATTTTAATTCATTGTTACACTAATTTTAATATAAATATTTTTTTCTTGTGCACTATCTTTTCATTTAACTAATTTATTAAATGCTTTATTTTATCTTACCATATTGTGAATAAAACATATAAATATGCATGGGTAGAAACACTATTTTCTATCTAAAAAAATGCAAGCCATATATATTAAATGGAATTAATTTACCATACTGATTATTTTTTTACTTTTATTAAATGGAATTAATTTTAGTACTTTTGAAAAATAAAGTTATATATCATACGGATAAACTAATATTTGTAATAAATTTTTTACTTAGTTCATATTTTCTTGAAATTATTAATGATTATTTTCACCTGCATTAAATGATGGATTGATATTAAATACATTTGATTTCTTTTTTACTTTGAATACTTTTCTTTCAATTATTAATAATTATTTTCCCATGCATTAAATGATTGATTTTTTTTTTTACTTTATTTATATTTTCTTTAACTTATCAATAATCATTTTCACGGGCATTGAATGAGGAATTAATATTGAAGACTTTCATATAAGTTTAATTTATTTAAGAATTTTTTTTAAATAAATCACAGTACTTCCATTTCTATTTATAAGTCCTAAGTTAAAGTAATGTTGTTTTTCTTTTCTTTTTATAAGACTCAATCCATAATATTATTTTAAATGTAGTATTACATTTACTGTATTCAATTGGTTTTGTAAATTTTAAATGTTGTTAATCTAACTATAAAAATGAATGTTGTATTCCAATTGATAGTTCATAAATTTTAACTTTTTATACTTTACCAACTAATTTTATTTTAATATTTAATAATTATTAGTGTTTAATTTAATAAAAATTTCATATATATATATATATATATATATATATATATATATATATATAATTATAAAAATGTTGCTCAATTAAAAAGATAAAGTTACTTTTGAAAAAGTTATTAAATAAAATAAGTATTCAAAACTTACATTTAAAGTAAATACATTTATTCTTCTTTTATATATTTTATTTAAATATTTAATGATAAATACTTATCATCAACATTAAATGAATAATTTATTAATAAGTTTCAAACTAAAATCAGATATACCATATGGAGAAATATTTTATAGAATTTAATTTAAATATATTAACCTTGTAAAGATATTTTGTATTACTTTCATTTATTCATAGACTATCATGTATGATTAAATTGGTTAATTTTGTAGCAATTATTCTAAAAATTATATACATGAGATGAATTCTAATTAGTTAATAATATAAGTATTTTTTTTATACTTATAATGTAAGAGAATTAGGTTCATATTTTATATTTAAAATCTTAGAGCAAATAATATATGAACTAACAAAAATTATATTACTACTATTATTTTTTACTTGTATATTAAAGACAGATACCAAAAAGATTTATAACAAATCATGCACCATGATAAATCCCAAAATACTTTGCATATAAATTTATTTCTTTCTATATTAATAAACTTAAAAGTCAATCATTTTTTATTAGTTGACACATTGACAATACTTAGAAATTCAATTCAAATATTTATTTTGCTTTTATTTATTGAATTATTAAATGCTTATTTTGTATTCATCTGTATCTAATCAATATTTAACACTTGTATCTTCTTATGGTGATTAGTGAAGCAATGACCGTGTATAAATACATGATGATAAGACTGACAATAACCACCGAAGAAAACAAGAGTTGGTAGAGATAGTGGTTTAAGTAGACTCACACTAACAAAGCTGTGAAAATTCTATTCTACGCGTTGTAGCCTCCATTTCACACCTTAGTAAGCTCTCTTTCTCTCTCTCTATGTGTGTGTGTGTGTGTGTGACTTCATGGTTAGAGAATTTATCCTTCTTGCCATCGTAAATTTAGTTTGAGTATTTTTTTTATTATCATGATATTGGTACGAAGTATCTACTATCGAAAACAATGACTAATCTCTACCAAGTATTCATTTTCTTTTGTCCATAAGTCATGTCAACATGCGGCGCATGCAAGTACCAACGGCGAAGGTGCTATTCGGATATTTGCATGTTCGCACCATACTTTCCAGCGGAGAACATCCAGCGGTTCGCGTGCGTGCACCATGTGTTTGGCGGTGGCAACGTAGGAAGCATGCTCAACATCACAAAGCCAAAGTTGCGGGGGTGGGTGGTGAAGACGTTGGCATACCAGGCAGAGGCACGTGTGAGGGACCCTGTGCATGGGTGCGTGGGCCTCATACGGGAGTTGGAAGAGAATCATCGCAAGGTGAAAGAGGACCTTGCCAAGGCCCAAATGGAGCTGGCCCGATACATGGGCCCGGAGTTTGTGAGAAAGCTGAGTCCCAATTATGGTGGTGAGTCTTCTTTGAAGGGTAAGTTTGTGGCACATTTGCAGCCGACAACAATGGAGCTTGACTTTGCTCCCTCTATTGCCATTGATGTTGATGATCTTGATAAGTGGGACCCTTTTCCACCATGGGAAACTAGTTTTCAGAATGTTGGTCCTTCTTCTTCACATGCACATGGTGAAGGTGGGAATAGGAAGGGTAAGGGTGTTGCTCCTTAACCCACAAGGACTAGCCTAATAGTTAGGAGTTAATGGAGCAGATGTATGAGATCTTAGGTTCTATCTTTTAGCCAAGGGAATTTTATTCTTGTTGCTCTTGTAGGAATAATAAATTTGAAACTATATAATTTATGTCGTTTCCCATAGATTAACTTTGTGTTAGCAATGCTTGATATTTATATATGTTTTAATAACATATACAAGGATCGAGTTTCCTTTTGTTTTATATGAGTGATGCAGTGTGACGTGATTTATTAGTTATTTATTTATTTTGATCTTTTTGCATTGAAAATTAGTGTAAGATGTAAAGAAAATTTAATTGGCAACGCAATTTATTTTGCACAAAAGTGATGAAATTAATAAACCATTGATATCATGTTTTTTTATTATTATCAAGTTCTTTGTATACATTTAATATTAAACTAATAATAATGAAATCAACTATGAGGTAAAACCAAACACAATGTTTTGTTATGAGGTTGTACAAAATGCTTTGTAGGTTTTTCGATCTTCGTAAATATTAATTATGGTTAGAGGTTGAGTTTCCAAAGCCTTCATAATTTTATGCGTGATGTTTACAAGATTGTGAGTTGTTTTAGTCTTTGCAAAGACTGATTGTGGTCAAATATTGGGCTTTCAAAGCCTCCACACCTTTAAGTTAAATGTGTGACTGCAGATTCGACCTTAGTGCAGGCTGGTTAGGATACAAGATTTAGCTCCAATAACATTCACCCTTGTTATTTAAGCTCAATCTTGTATCCTAATAAGCTTGCCACACATTTAACCGAGACCAGTCAAGTTTAGAGGCTCCCAAACTGATTGGTTGGGATGAGATTGACTCTTAAACCAACCATGAGGATTAATAACTCTAAAAGAAAAATTATAATCATCCATCCGACATATCAACTTAGGTGGGAAAAATCAATGACAAGTCAACAAGTACAATGTATGACCTCTAAAGAGATTGCCCATTCATTCTCATCCAAGTATACCTACCTCTAATACCTAACAAGATAGGTTGGCAATAAATCACAAAGACATGGAGATATGTCAAGAGGCATACCCTTCTTGAAATGTCAAAGAGGCTCAACGATGTTATCATCATATGTTGTCATACTCAAACACGGACTCGACAAACACCATGCCAAGATGTTTGGCAAGGAAGACATATTACACAATAATGTGTGGCAAAAAGTGTTGGAGATAACTTAAAATAAAAAGGTTAGGATACAACCCCACCTTGTATTTACACTTAGACATAGTTTTTTTATGCACACTTAGACATAATTGAGGAGAGAGTGAAGGAAGCTTTGTGCTCTGTCATCAACACTTTGTACCACAAAACAAAACTACAAAAAAAATATGAATATTATTTGCTTATATCTATTCAAACCACTATTAATGTTTCCTAATATTATTTTGGTACAAAATCATCAGTGGTAATGATATTTCAACTTAGAAGTTAGATTTTGATATAAATTATTCAAATTTTCGACTATTAAATTGAACATTGATATTGTTCTTACAAATAATTGATTAAATATGTTTTTGACTATATTCATACTTAGATTTCTTTACGGCGAAAAATAATGCTCTTAAATAATTGTTGGTTGTAGACTTTGACTTCCCCTTCCTTTTTCATTCACTAGTTCTTTATAAATGAGTAAATGACTTCATGTTTTGAGTGAAAATAAAAATTGTAATTTAAATTCAAATTACTTTATCTCAATGTTGTCTCCATTGAAGAGGGAAAAGGAGAAGAAGCATGAGTTGGATTCCTTATTTTGGATATTTGGGCATTAAGAACAAGATTGAGAACATGGAAATTTGAGACAATTTGTTGCTCATATGAAACTAATGACAAATACTTTTTTTTTTTACATAGGAAAAGAGAGAGACATCAATGTGATTATGATAATGAGACCTTTTTAAAGGTAATTTGGGTGGTTATGCAATTATGTCTTGCACAAATTTATCTCTTGTTTTGTTTGGGTTTTCTTGCATAAATAAAACTCGAGTGATGACATTGCGGCACATACATCCTCATTTTGTGAGTTGACAACTGTAACTAGAAATCTTAGAGCTAAATGTGTAACATCTCTGATTTTTTACTTTTCAACGAATCTCACTCTATGACACTTCACGCGGTGACACTTCACTCAACATCCTTGTTGGTCAAAATCCTCCATAGGTAGCCCTTTCTGAGACCTCAAAAATCAACTATGCCTGCTTCCAGGATCAATGACTGACCCCAATAAACCAACACAAGACTTTTCAACATGCTTTGCCCTCACTCACATTTTTTGGGAAACTTCCCAGAAGGTCACCCATCTCATAACTATTCCAAGCCAAGCATGTTTAACCGTGAAGTTCTTTGGTGATGAGATACCAAAAAGTAGATGTATCTTATTGGTATAGGTAGTACCAATTAATTCTTTTAAGTTATCCTCAACTGTGCAGTCACATACCTGCATAACTTCTGGATCCTTCTCATTCTAGTGTGATTTGATCGGGGTGCTACAAAATGTCTCTTAGGAGAGGGAGACTTTGGTAAAATATATAAAGGATGTCTGGAAATTATTAATCAGATGAGTCTATTTTCTCATTATTTATTTGTTTGTTTATGAAAAATAGGAGAAACGTGTTAGGCAATGAAGTGATTTTTTCTCTTTTCTTTATTATTCATCATTTCCCCTTTTCAGATTGATTTTATCTAACAACCATAATAATAGATTGAGTTTTGTTAACATAAAACTCTACATAAATTTTATGTGCGTTTAGTTTGTAACATGTTTTGTCCCTTTTAATGTTGTATATATTTACTGTAAGTTGTCACAATTAAGCAACTTAATCGAAATAGACTTAAGGGGAATAAGGAATTCCTTGTTCATGTGTTGATGTGGAGTCTACTTCAACATCCTAACCTTGTCAACCTTATTGGTTATTGTGCTAATGGAGATCAAAGGCTTCTATTTATGAGTATATACCATTAGGATCCTTGGAAGACCACTTGAATGATATTTATATTTTAACTATGCAAGTTATTTTTTCACCTTTAAATCTTATATTATCTTCTAGTTAATATAGGTCTATATACGATTGATTTGAAAACATTCCTCCCAATAAGAAATGACTCAACTGGAACACATGAATAAAAATAGTTGCTCGAGCAACAAAGGAATTCCATTGTCTACATGACAAAAGTAGTTATGTAACAATATTATTGAAAGATTGTATCATATACTTATATAAAAGCTGTAGAATTAGATTGCCAAAATTTTGTATCTGATGTAACATTATGTTAATGAAATGGTGTTGTAACCTTCTCTTCCATTTCTTTGAGTGCAAAAGTCATCTTAATGCATATGCAAATTTACTTATATTGTTTAAATTACAAGACAATCAATATTTTTTTGAAAGAATTAATATGTGCATCGAAGTGATCCTTGTTGTTGACATTATTTTTGCCATTCTCTTCTTTTGCATTCTCTGTCTTTGCCATTCTTTCTTGTTGATATCTTTTGCCAACAACATTCTAATCTCTTTTTGCTATCAAATATCTTGATGATCCATTTAGGCTTGTTCCAAAAGTAAAAAAATTTATATGCATGGCTATTAATGTTAAGGATTACCATTTTAAGAAGAAGCGTAAATAACTTTCAAATTTAGGTTAATGACACCACTCAGTTTTAGGCCAGCCTAATTTCAAATATGATGTTTTTGCTCATCCAATTATTATATGCAAAAAGAGGCATAATTACTTTATATTAAAATTGGCCTTTGCTTACGTTGTTGTCATTAAACTCATTAGGCTTCATGAAACTGTGTATCAAAAGAATTATGTTTTTTTGCCTTCGAATGCACATATAAAGAAATTAAAAAAGTGTAGTTTACATAATATTAAAAAATATTCAAACATGATGGCATTTGGGTTTAGCTTCATATAAAACAAGTGATAATATCCATGAATGAACATTGGAGTTTTATAATAAATAATTCATGCGCAAATGAACAAAGCATATTATTCATTAGAATTCTAAATTCTTACCTAGGGTACATAAAAATTAGTTTTTTGTTCTAATAAGAGCCCATATACATTAAGACATCAAACTAGAAAAATTGTGATGAGCAAAGGATGAACATGACTAACTATGAGTCATGGCAATGTGGACTATAGTTCTGATTCATTATACCTAATGGAATTGACGAGGATTCAACAACTCATTAATTTGTAAGAATGTTGAAAGGCTGAAATATTGAGAAAAATCTCAAAAATTTATTCAATAATAATCTCTCCTTTTGAATACATTTGATTTATCTATATATAAGTATAAATAGGATTTCCTAGAATCTAAATAAAATAAAACAAGGAAAGATTATATATTCCTAATGTAACAACCCATTGTCGCTACATGATAACTCTAAAACAAACAAAACAGAAGACTTATTTTAATTCAATTAAAACTCTTAAATTAATTTATTTATGAAAGTACTTGTAAACTCTTGGCATTTCAAAGGGCCAAAGCTTAAATGCATGACATCAAGATAAGATATCACATTAAATTTATATAGTTGAATAAACTATGTGCCTTGTGATACTCCAACACAACTAGGCATATGCAACATAATAACAACTCAAATATTCTCAAAACAAGTAAATAAACATAAAATACTCTTTAAAGATAAACTATCTAGACTTTAAGTCGGCTAACACTATACATAATGTTAAAAAGGAAACATAAGATGAAAATCACATCTTCACGTTCAAGTATGCATATTCATGAAGTCTCTGAAACACATATGGTCACCTCTTAACCATTTGCTCCCCGCGTAAGTCAAATGTGAGATCATAGCAGACATAAACCACATGTGCAAAAATGCAAGCGTAAACATACCAAAAACAAATATACTAAAACAATATAGAACTTAACAATTAAAACATAATCAAATACCATCATATATAGAATGTAACGCTCAAAAATCATATATTTATGAAGTATGAAACTTAGAATCCACATAACAGAGCATCTCATAATCATCATCAATTCATCAATCATCACATCAGGATTCAATCAACAAGCATCATCATCATCATCATTAGTTAATCATTGTCAACATCATGATTCAACTATCAAACATCATCATCATCAACCCATCAATCAATCTGTACCTACCATCTCACTATGTATTGTCTCAAGAATACAAGCTCCACCAAAAACAAATACACATCATATGATACTTGGATTCCATTGAGGTTTGAGATACGACACGTTCGTACCCGCTATCTCATTATGGCATGTCTCAAAGGTTTAGGTTTCACCACTGACAATAATCCATCCCATGTACATTAAAATGGGTCACTAATCCTCTTGGGTGGTACATAGGAAGATTGTAACTTTCTGTTTTCAGGTGCTAAAGTGATTATTGTTGTGTTTATAAAGTTAGACAATTTATTTTATAATTAGCTTGCAGCTATTAAAAATGAGATTTATGATCTTAGAGTTGTTAATGTTTTAGTGATGTGTATTTGTGGATAGTGATTTCATAATCACTACTACCTTAATGAGGACTAAACACTTTAGAACTCATTTAGAGCTAAACTGGTCAATTATAGAGCACAATTCTTATCTCCTAAAATGATTCCAGTTCTAAAATAATCATGTTGAGATTTCTGTACAATTTCAACAAGAATCTAAATTTTATTTTTGTATCCCTAGTATATTCAAATTAAATTCCAAAGTCACTAATTATTGCTATAGTAATTCCTATTGTTTATTTTATTAATTCTTTGTCTAAAATTATTTGCTATAGCTATTTTGGGTATTTTAAATAACTATCTTTGTGTCGAAATTTACTTGTAACTACAACATTGTGTTCTAAATTATATTCTACTCTTTTTCTTCAATTAAACCTATACCAATGTGTTCCTCCTACTAGTGGTTGGTGCATTGCTTGTGTTAACTACCTCTTTTGCGGTAGCCATCACTTCTTTAGGATCTTTTCCTATTGTACTGTTAAGTGAGCTCAATTCTCAAAGGCTGAGCTCTAAGACCATTTGAAGTGAATCAGAAAGTCACTAGTAAGTGGGTTGAATAGTGACACTTAACCGACTATGGTTTTATCTACAAAAAAACATGCAACTTCTGAAGTTTCTAAGATATATCAAAGTTTAGTTTCCCAAAGCTTTTTTAGGAGCAATCTTAATCCTTTAACAATACTTTGTATGAAAATAATTTTCTAATAAAATCTTACAAAGATACTATCAAATAGGACTTAAGAAGCTACTAAAAATAATCAGATTTAGGGTAGTGCAGAATCTGTTTTTATCTTTTATGCATATAAGTAAAGGTTGCTTCTAAAGTTTGAAAACAATTTGAGAAAACTTCTTATGATCTTATATAAAAGATATGACATTGTAAAACATGTTTTCCCAAGTAAAAGATATAAAAGCAACAAAATAAAAGTAGTAAAAAAGGATAAAGCGCACATAGAATTTATATTGGTTCACCCACAACCTTGGGCTACATCCAATTCCTAAGCTCGTACAATTTCCACTAACACAAGCACCAAATGTGATATTTTTTCTTTCCTAAATCCTCCACAAGATCCTATACCAGTATTCTATAAGCCTCTACAAGCTCTCCCTAAGTATTCTTTCAAAAAGCCTCTTCATGCTTCAACTAAGTATTCTTTCTAAAAGCCTCTCTAGACTTTGAAACCTTAGTAACACCTGTTACTTGACTCACACAACAACCTATTATGCTCACACACAACCTTGAGAAGCAACAATCCCCTGTTTTCTCTCTGGAGGTTCCTTATCCTAAATGGGTTCTATTTAGGCATAAGTACCTATACATCTCTCAAGGAAAAACTTGTCTGTAAGCTCTCCCTGAGAAGATGTTTACAAATTCTCTATGACTAGATAGATCTGTCTTTAAGGTTCTTAAGAGTCTAGGCTAAGGAAGATTATTGTTAGAAGCTAATGGTATATATTTACAATTTGGCTTTTGATTTATAGCCTCTCTATCTTATTTTCCTTCCTAGCAAAGAACTCCAGTTGCACTTCAACATCTTATATAAAGCCTTGAAGATGATCGTTGCTCCTTATCTTGAGAGATTTAGAGGCTAAGGAGATTTGTTGTGAATTACATTCATCACACAGTTGGTTCCTCCTTTTCCTTAAATGAAACAACTTGCAAATTTGAATTTATGTTTTTGGTGCTTGTTGTTGTTAGTGGCTCATGACTCATCCTTTCTCCAGCATAGTCGTGAGTTCTGCTACACTTAGAAAAACAAGTCTTTTGCATATTAGTGTTCATTTATTTTTCTACCATTGCAAATGTTTGAAACTCCTTTTCTTTTCTCTGGTTGCCTTGCTAAGGTAAAACTCATTGTTGATGACTAGTTCCTTTTTGTCAATCTGATCTTTTCCCGTAGATGTGTCATGACAATGTCTTATTACATTGATGCATGACTTTTTTCTTCACAGCTTCTGGTGTGTGGTTCTTGACAGTGTAGACATGTTTGTTTATACTATTGTCTTTTGCACTGTATCCTCTGATGATCCTTAAGTCATGTGTAGCTTCTTGACTTAAATATTACCTCTAGAATCATACTTCTAGTCATATGAAGCTTTTGATATCTACACTTTAACATATAATTCATGATTGTCCTTATATGCTTCTGGTTTCTTGCTTTTGAAGTTAGACAATCTTTAGATTTAAGAAACCTTCACCGCAGACCAATGCTTCACATCTTTCTCCATATATACTTCTTGAATAAGTTCTGTCTCTTTGAAAACACTCCAAGCGAACCATTAATAGGATATAAGTCTAAAAGACTTAGAATTTACTTCTTAAAAGTTTGTTGTCATTAAAACATCTATTTCAAAAAAAGATTCTATTTCAACACCCTCACCGTTGTGCTTCGAGGCAATAATGGAAGATCAACTCCGCAACCACCCTCTCACTAAATTTGGTAGAACGGTTCTCATTTGATAAAATAATATTTAAAATATTAATTTATTTAACTCAAAAACTCATGAGCTATGTTACAAAACAAGAGTACACACAAAAGAAAATGTTACAAAATAAGACAGATATGATTACTTTAAGTTTACACAGATATAGGTATATATATACTTCTACAGAAGAAATCTAGAGAGCCCCTCTTTATCCCCTGTTTGCTTGACATCTTTCTCAGTCTGTTGTCTAAACTCCCTCGAAGTGAATTTCCTGTACGTAGCTGGCTTGATGTGGCTTTCTATAAGTGCATCTTCGGAGGGGCAATAAAAAAAAGCCATAGAAAACCTCTCTACTTTCTCGGCAGCAACCACTCGGTGTTTTATGCTTTTATAAACACCATTGCTGAATGCCTACACATTTTAGAAAAAAGCTTTTTGATTGGAGTCCAATAAAGGGAGGGTTTACTCAATTTTTTTCCTAAAACTTTTTCAAATTTTTGTTTTTAGTACTTAATATAAATTTTGATCAATTAAAGTCGTCACTGGAGCAATTGAAAAGACAAACATAAAAAAGTTATACATGATTATTGGACTGTTGTTATGTCGTTATTACTTAACAACAAAGATTGAAGGTGTTAACAAAAAAAAAAACTTAAGACTAAAATTAAAAATTTGAAAAAGTATAAAGACACAAACACATAAAAAAATACTTTGGAAAAATAAGCTAAAACAGTTTAATGCCTGTTATAAATCAAGCTTTTATGCAATAAAAGAAAGAAATCATGTTTTTATCTTAAACCTGATCATATTTTTAAGCCTTTTTGGTCCATTGAGATTTTGAAGCAAAGTTGGTCGGTTTGAAGTATTCGGACCGCTTATTGAAAAGCTTGCATACTGAAAGCATTTTAGATAGTTTCTTCTTTTTTCACTAGTTGAATAGCTTGATTGTTCGGTTAATAGGTTTTCTTAGTAGTTTATAATATTTTTTGAGACTACTTAAAATATTAACTTCTAGTTTTGAATTTTTTATATTATTTTTTTGTCCTTAATTATTTATTAAAATTTTTTTAATCTTTTTCATTTAACTATTTAAGGAAATTTTTATTATTATTTTTATTCTTTATGAAATTTTACATTTTCAATTATTTCAACACATAATTTCACCAAACACATATGCTTCAATAAGATAAGATAGGGAAAATGATAATTAGTATGAATTTGATAGCATGAATGTTGTGCACTAAGGAATCTAGATGATTTCCCTTATTTTATTTATGCTTAATTATAATTAAAGGTTTAATTGGATCCCTCAATTATTAAAAAATTTAATAAAGTCATATAATTATTTAAAAATACTATAATCATATCATTTTTGTCAACTTCGTGTGTTTGATTAACAAAAGTTGTGTAAATAAATATTTTTGCATTGGTTGTATTGTGAATCAATATAAAAATATTTATTTACATCGGCTACAAATTTTAACAAGGATGTCATTTTACATCGGTTGTATTGACAACTGATATAAAATTGTCTTTTAATTTACATTGGTTATATTAATAACTGATATAAAAATATTTATTTGCATAAGTCACAAACCTTAACAAAGATATCATTTTTATATCAGTTTTATGAACAATTAATATGAAAATATCTTGTTTTACTAAAATAATGTAAAAATATTTATTTTCGTTAATCAAACTAACAATTGATAGAAATGATAGAATTTTAGTGTTTTTAAATAATTAGGGGACTTGATTGGACTTTTTTAAAATTGAGGATCCAACTTTTAATTTAATTAGGAAACAATTGTATAATTAAGCGATTTTTAAATCTTAGCCAATAAAACTAAACAAGTAGGATGCGTGTGTTTTCATACTACTAATCTTCATACCATATAACAATATTCATAAGATAGTTTTTTCACTTTCAACTAATTTCTAATTAATTTTTCAGCTTCTAATTAATTTTTTTCGACTAATTTTATCAAACATAACATATATTAATATTCTAACAATGGGCTTGAATTTCCAGTAGGAATGTTTCAACGGTATATGTTTGAAAGTAAAATTAATTTATATCATGTTTAATTACCTCAGAAAAATATGTTCGAAAGTTTTTTTTTTAAATTCAGATTTGGAAAACAAAATTTAGATACTTTTACAAAACTCAGTTTATAAATTTAAGTTTAATCCAAACTTATATTTATAAACTCTATTCCAAACATACACTAAATAGTCATCGTTCATTTTGAAAATCGAAATATTCCTTCTTTTTTATCTGTCAGAAAATAATATTAGGAGAAGAACCGCTGAATTAGGAAAATAGGTATAACTTACAAATTTAGCATATTCTGAGTTTTAAATTCTCTTATAACATTTTAAAGATATATTATTAAATACATTTACTTTCTTTATTTAATTATTTCTTTATTAAGTATTAGGAAGACAAATAAGAAGATAATATTGTATGCAAATATAGCATCAATTACTCTAAAATAAATGAAGAGATTTCACCTGAAAGAAGTCACCAATATTAACAACTAGAGCTTGTGGGTTAGGTTTGACACCAACCCATTTTCCATCTTTCATCAATTGCAATCCCCCAACCTGGTCCTGATGTACGATGGTAAGAAAACTTGTATCACTGTGAGGCAACAGGCCATGCACCTTTGACGATATAGGGCATGGAGGATATCTATTCAGTCGAATGTACGAACTCTTTGGCAAGCAATTTTCACGGAAATAGTTGGATTTCGTATTCAATTTGTAGGCTAGTACTTCTGCCAAGCTTTCAGCAAGGGGGAACATTCTTGTTGCAAAAGATTCAAGGCTTGATCTAAATTAAAAAAAAAAAAAGTACTTGTATAAATTAGGGTTAAGGTAAAACACATAAAGCATGGTAACACAATGAAGGCAAATGAAAGCATATATGGCCACAAAGAATAGCGATGCTTTGGGTTTTAGAGTAGTGATGCGTTTCTTTCTTCATTTTTTTTTCTCACTTCCTGAATTTTCTATCCCTTTCCACGTTTCACTAACCCTCCTAATTTTAGTTATCTTTTTACAAGTGCTGTTTAAATTTGAGCATTTTGTAAAAAGAAAATGTAAAAAGAAAATGAAGATGTATGATCACGAGTTAGGTTGCAGAGGCACCCAATAATGTACTGGCACTGGCGCTGTTTGATAGTCATAATAAGTTAAAACATGTATTCCCCAGTACTCCCAAGTAAACTAAGATTCATTTGTAAAAGGGATCGAATGGTAAATAAAATAATTAAATATTGGAGGATATACGCAAATAAATAAACAAAAAGATTAAGAAGAGGTGACATCCCGTTATTAACTGTCCTTTTAAATTTTGTTGCAAATTAATTCTTAGTTTAAATATATATTTTTTTACTCAACAGATGTGACTCAATCAACAACACGTATTGAGTTTTTAGAAAATAATCTGAATTCAATTCTTATAGAATACATCATTGCAAAGATACTCATGGGTTGATATTGGTCTTTAACCCAGTTGTTGAGAGAAACATGTGATTTCTGACTTATAACCAAAAAAAAAAAAACATCCTTAGAGAGAGACTATGAACTTTAATGATTAAGCTCCAAATTGAAAATTAATTAATTTCTTATCAAGCTCAAAAAATCAAATTTTGTAAGAATATGTACCTTGAGGTTTCACTAGGAATTTAAAGATCTTAATTATGGTGATTAAAAAAAAATGTTTTTCCTCCTTTAAATTTGGGGTAGGCTTGTTTTTATCCCTCAAATATAAAATTAGTCATGTTTAATTCTTGTAATTTGAAAAAAAGAAAAGTTTGTTTTAATTTCTCTGCCTAAATATTGTTAGGGATTTCACTTACTTAGTTATCAAATTACAAGTTCTTTTTATATGAAAACTTACTTTAATTTTGCATTCTTATCATCAAACATTCTACCATATATCTATTTTTCTTTCAAAATATATATCAAACACTCTACTTACATGAAAACTTACTTTGATATTTTAGTCCTTGTAATAATATGAAAAAAAAGTCTGTTTTAGTCCTTGTCTAAATGTTGTTAGAGATTTCATTTAATTAGTTAACAAATTACAAGTCACTTACATGAAAACCTATTTTAATTTTACTTTCTTATCTTCAAACACTTTACCATACCATATATGAATTTTCCTTAAAGTATTCATTATAGCAGTGTTTGGGAAGAAAAAAAATTGAACAGAGAAACCAAAAAACTTATTATTTTAAAACTACAGTTACTAAAAACAAATATTTAGGCTACTAAAAACATATTAAAGTTCAAAATCTTCTTCTAATTCCTCGAAAATCTCATTGCAACATGTTGTTGCATCCCAGTGTTTTTAAACGTGTATATAGTGCCAAAAACATGAATAATGAAGATGCGCTGCCTACCTCAGACTTTGGTGTTGGTCCATCCATGAGATATCTGAGGCATAAAAATGAAAGGCTTCTGACCATGACAATTGTCTCAGATTGGTAGCATATGGATTCCCCCACCTGTAAGTTTTGGCAGATAAACTAGAAAAATTAAATTTTTCAGACTTATTCAAAAAAGGTTGATAGAACAATTTCTTTTGTTCAAATTCAAGGCTTTTCAGCAGCTCCTGTGAAATCCCATGATTAACGACTTGGAAAAAACCCCATTTACTAGCAGCTTCTGCAATTTCTTTCATGCATTTGTCTCTCTCGCCATTGAACTGGCCAAGATCGATCACTGGTAGTTCACATGATCTCTCCACCAAAGAGGAGTACTCATTCTTTGAATCATCAAGGTGGTTTAGAACAAGGGTCTTGTAGGTCTCGAGGAATGGAGGTTCATAATCCATTTGAGAGTTGTATGAAAATAACACAAGCTTCAATCATGTGAAAATAAATCAATCATTCGGTATATGTATCACAAATTATATATATTGATAAGAATTACAAATTAAAATCAGCAAACTCTTAATTTCGTTTAATTAATATGTGAAAACATTTATGAGCTAAGCTTAACGTGAATTAATCTTTTTTTAATCCATATAAATTGAACACAATACCATAAATTTATAACATTCATATATTCTACTCAATCAACTGAACTAAAACCACTGATAACTAATTTTAATAAAATGATCATTTATTTTTACCAATTTCACAGAAAAACTTTTGACTAAGAAAATTTAACTTAATTGGTTGAGCATGTGTGAATTGCTATAAACTACTAGTTATGAACATAAATATGTTTATAATAACTTATGCATGTGTGTCCAATGTTTTCTCTGTAATAAACAAAGCAGAAGGTTCATGAATTTTATGCTAAACTCGGGCTGAAATTGTTCCCAGTATATATATAGTGCTAGCAGCTAGCTACCTCTCTTGCCCTAATTTCTATGCTACATATATATACGCAAAGATCTGGAGTTTTACCCATATACTTAGATTTGAGGGAAACATGTCTATTAGTTGTTCTCGTTGATTGCTCCAGATATGCTATCTAATTAAATATTGAACCATCAGCCTAAAACGCTACATAGACATATTATAAGATAATGATATATAATAGAAAATTATGGATCAATATTTCACCTTTTGCTTTGCTTGAATATGATTATGGAATTTCAACCGACTTCACATGCAGCTTTCAAATGCTACCTCAAACTAAGGAATCTGGGGAAAATTAAGAAGGTACAGCATAAAAAAAAGAGACGGATCCTTTGGTGGCTATAGTAAGGATTTGATTTATTCTAATTTATAAAGTAGCTAGAAGAAAGTTTTCTAGTTTTGGGATCAAATTCAAGACATGGGAGGAGTCAACTGTGACAAAGAAGAAGAGTAGTGGATTATAGTTTATATTACTTTAAGATATTGGTGGTTTGCACACATATTTATAGGCAGCAATAATCCAGGAAGCATGGAATAGCACTACGCGATTATGTATATGGCTAAAGCAAAGAACACGCGGCCAAGCATAGCATCAGAGAAAGAGGGGACAAACGCATGCTACCACAACTACTACAAATATACAAAATCAGTTTTTGACTTGTTGCCGCCAAATCAATGTCTAAAATGGATAAAAGCGTTGAGTGGATACGCCACCAATCAAATTTCACACCATATCCATAAAATTGTTGTATTTACACATTGAAATATTTATTACTATTATTCGAATGACATTATTTTAATATGTAATTGTGCCGGCTACGAGTCACCTTTAGATATATAATAGTTCGAAGATAGCCTATGATTAGAATATTTAAAAAGTATTCTATTCTTCTAGAGTTTCTGAAGGATACTAATACTTGATACAGGATGATAGATGACTTCCTATTATCATAGGGTTAGCTTTTTGTATCACAAAAGAAGATAAAAATTGATCTTGTATCGTGGGAGGAACATCCTTTCTGTTGGGATCCCTCCTTAATTGGAGAGGTTCTAGAAAATTTTAGAACTTTCTGGAAAAGTGTAGAATTTTCTAGAACGTTCTGGAGAACTCTAAAGTAGTGTAAAGCTCTCTAGAAGCTTGTGGAAGAATGTGGAAACCTCTGAAATATTCTGGAGATGTATGGAACCTTCTAAAATCTTATGGAAGAGTATGGAAGGAAGTAGAAGAGTGTAGAGATTCCTAGAATGTGTGGAGCATTCTAGAGAATTAATCTCCACCCTAGGATACAAGTAATCTCCACCATTCATTGTGGAGGTGGAGTAGTATAAATAAGGGTAGGAGCCTTCATTCCTACCCATCCAAGACAAAGAGTGAATCAACTTCTTAGAGTGAGAAAGAGCCTCTTTGAGAGAGAAGATAAATAGCTTGGGAAGTCTCTATCCTCAAGCTTGAGTGAGCCACCATAGAGTGAGTCAATTTTGTAAACACATCCTTGTAACCCTACTATCACTTTGTATAGTGGAAGAATCTCCATATTGGAGAATTATAATCGTGTGCTCCTATTACTACCTTTAATTACTAAGTGTCTATCTTAACTTCATGAAGCAGGAAAGTTCGAGTTTTTCCAACACTTTTGTGACATTGTTGGTTGGCTCTTTAGTGTTCAGTTGTTAAGGGTACACATCATGTGTTGGGGTACTCAATTCTAGATCAAGTTGAACAATCTAAAGGGTTTGCTTATAAAGGAATAGACCTAAAAGAGTCAACTAGGAGGTCGACCCAAAGGAGTTAACTAGGAGGTCAGTCAAGACCTTGACCTAAAGGAGACAACCATGAGGTAAGCTCAAGAGGTTGGCATATAAGAGTCAACCAAGAGGTTGGTTAAAAGGCTCAGCACAAATTAAAAAGTCAACAAGAGGTCGATGAAAGAACTCAACTTAAAAGAATAAACTAAAAGGTCGACCGAAGAGCTCAACCCAAAGGTGCCAACCTTGAGCTCGACCAAAAGACCTCAAAATTAAGGCACACAAAACCCTCTAATCTTAAGCAAAACTAGGCGGATGAAGATAACATTCATGTTATCATTGACACGAAGGTTGACCTAAAGAAGTTTGAGAGCACATAGTTCTCCAAGTGCAAGTTGAATAGGCACATAAGCATAAAATCCAATTTAAACGTGCATTTTATGGTAGAGAGGTCACAAATTTTGAAAATATAAGTTTTATTATAAACCATGCAATTGCACTTGGGGTTGGAACTAAGAGATGACAAAGATAAGGGCAAAACACAGGTAGCTAAGGGAGTAACAAGGGGAGGGTAAGACTGAAGATGGAGAGGGTTGGAAGAAAGTGCACCATCGAAGATATGATAGAAGGAGACAGGTATCTTACTTTTTTACTAATTTCCCAAAAAAAAAACATTTGCCAAACACAGTTTTGGAGTACTTTCAGGAGATATGGAAAGATCAAGGAGGTGTTCTTGGCGATGAAAAGAAATCGATGGGGAGAAGATATGGTTTTTTCTGATACTTTAGTCTACAAAATCCACATCACTTGGAGAAGGAGTAAGATAAGATTTGCATAGGCAATTAGAAGATGCACATAAATTTGCCTAGGTTCAACAGGAACTCAGTTATTGAAGAGCAACAAAGACCACTAGAAGAAGAAAAAGGGAAATTCCAAGAACATAAAGAAAATCAACTTAGAGTACAAAGATTAATCCATACTCAAGAAGAGGAGAAAGAACAACAACAATCCTTGCAAAAGTCAAATACAAGTATAGTGTGGAAACAAAAGAATCATCAAGGAAGAGTATGGAAAGAAAAATGAGGGAGAAACACAAAAACAGAGGGGGAAGATGGATGGAAAGGGAAAAGAATCAACGTGGAAGTAGGGTATAACAAATGGCTTGAGGACTATTGGGTGGGTATTCTCTCAAACTGGAAGATGTTTGACAAGGTAAAATATATCTATATAATGGATGGTCTGGAGGAAGTGAAAATGAGATACTTGGCGGGAGACTTGATTTTCATATCAAGCAGAAAGGGTACAAGAATTAACAGAAATAGAAGATGAAACTTTTTTTATCGGTGTTCAAATCAATACAAAGGTGGGAGGAAGATATGATGTCTACGAATAAATTGGCCTGGATTAACTATTATGGGATCCCTTTATCAACCTGGGAGAATGATTGCTTTTCGAAGATAATATCTAGGGTTGGAAAGCTCATGGACATAGTTGAGGAGACAAAGAGCTTCATGAGGGTGGATCGTGCTCGAGCATTGATATATACCTCGACTCCCCCATCTAATCATAGTTTTGAACAAGGTTATGATAAATGGCAAGATCCATCAAGTGAGAATGGTGGAGGGACATACTATAATGATTAATATAGAAGGTAGCAACTCAGAGGAGGAAGACGCACATTCAAATAAGAGCGAGCTAGGAATTGAGATATGGTCATGTTCGTTGAAGTTCTCTTTAGAAGACATACCAGAAGCATGTCACAAGGGAGGTGATGAGTGCCAATTACCGATGACTGAAAAACATGCCAAAAAATTGAAACGGATGAAGAGACAATGCAAAATCTTTTGGTTATTAACCAGGAGTGTCAAAGTACCTACCACACAAAACCAATGGGGTCTTGTAACATCAAAGATACACATGTGACTAAAAAGACAAAAGAAAGTGTAGAAAAGGTTGGAGGTCAGGAAGAGTTGACCGAATTACACCAATATAAGGGGAAAGTACAGAGAAAGATATACAGTATTATATAGGGAGGCACTAAGGCAGAGGCTTCTAAGGGATAAGAAGAAAAATTAAGGCATCTGACGAGACAACCAATGGCAAGGAAAAAGACAAAATGGATCCAGAAGTTTTGAACGAGAAAAGTAGGTACTTCCCAAAATTGTCCATTACAACAATCAACCCACTAAGAGAAGAAGATTCTGGACCCAAAGCCCACTCACACAAAAATAGCAATAAAAAGGTTATTTTTACCAAGGCAAAAGGTAGTGTTGGATTAGGCCCAATGTGTGAAAAAAAAACAAGATGTTATGGGTCAAAATGAGATTAATATAATAATCTCTAATAGGTTTGATGTTTTTTGGCGGAACGGCCCAGGAATGTCAACAGTAAGCAAAGGCTCTCACAAAAGTAGGCCTTTGAACAACAATGTGTTGATGAAGGGAGATTGTGAGACTCTAAATGAAGGCAACCAAAACGAATGCACAGAGAAAGATAAGTTTTTAGATTTTAATGCAAATGTTGGTTGTAAGGGTCCTATCTTATTTGTTAGATCAAATAAGTCCTTTAGGAAGTCCACAATCAAGGAAACAAGTCAACAATCAAATAACATAACAAGGAATAAGTCTAAAACATTACTAGAGGAAGGAGGTTCTCTTAGTAATTCAATTCAAGATGATCACATTAGGACTTGCAATAAAAACTTCTGGCTACAAAATGATGAAGAAGACATGGGAAAGATGTTGAAGATGGGATTATCCATGGAAGTATCTATAGGTGCTAATGGTGAGGATATGATTCAACGTATAACAAAAATGGAAAAAAGAGATGTAGAGTAGGAAAAAAAGCTAATTATGGTAAGGGAAAGGAGAAGGATGGCACCCATGAAAAGTTTTTATGAAGCTAATTACTTTCAATACAAGATTTCTTAGAGGGAGACTTGAGGTGAAGGAGGTGATTAAAAGAGAGGAAATTTAATTAATTTTCTTAAAAAAAATAAAAAAGGAGCTATGTTATTCATTGTGGGGTGATTATGAGGTATTGTGGGAAGTGTCACCATCAAATAATAGAGTTGAAGGTTTACTTTGTTTGGGGAGGAGGAGGTAAAGCAAGTTAGATGGGAATGTGAAGGATCAAAGAGCCCCGACCTAAATTGATTTAACTTCATTTTCATTAAGGAGTTTTGGGAGATTATAAAAGAAGATGTCTTAAGATTTTTGAAGGAATTCCATAGAAATAGAATCTTACCTAGAGGTACTAATTCATCATTTATAGCTTTGATTGCAAAATTTGATAATCCTCAATCTCTAGATAACATTAGGCCTATTTCTTTGGTGGGACGCTTGTATAAGATCTTCTCAAAGACTCTAGCAAATAAAATGAGAAAGGTTATTGGGAAGGTGATTGACCATTTCCAAAGTGCTTTTGTCAAAGGGAGACAACTCCTCCATAGTGTGATAGTTACAAATGAGGTTGTGGACAAAGCAAAAATAAGGAAAATGCCTTGCTTGTTTTTTAAAGTAGACTTTAAGAAAGCGTATGATTGCATATCTTGGGAATTCTTACTTTACATGTTGCAGAGGTTGGGATTTCATCAAAGGTGGATTAATTGGATCAAATGATGTCTTGAATATTCTTGGACTTTGGTGTTTGTGAATGGAAGTCCAAACTAAGAGTTTAAGTGCTACAAGGGCCTTCGTCAAAGAGATCCTTTGGTTCTTTTCCTCTTCCTAGTGGTAAGCGAAGGTTTGAGTAGTTTAATGCGAGAAGCCAAAACCAAGTATTTGTAGATGGGTTATAAGATGGGGGAGGGGGGATGTGTCATAAGCATGCTACAATATGTTGATGATACTATCTTTTTGGGGGAATCAAATGAGGATAATGTGTTCATTATTAAAACAATATTGAGAATGTTTGAACTAGCATTTTGGGTTGAAGGTAAACTTCTTGAGTTGTTTTGGAGCAATTGGAGTGGATGGTGGAGTGGTGGATAGATATGCCAATTTGTTAAATTGCAAGACTTTTTCCCTACCATTTGTATATCTTGGATTGCTTATTGGGGGAAATTCGAGAAGGGTGGACATGTGGCAACCAATAGTAGACAAATTTTCTAAAATGTTGTCTATATGGAAACAAAAGAATATGTCCTTTGGGGGAAGACTTTGTTTGATAAATTATGTCTTGACATCACTACCCCTTTGTTATCTTTTTTTCTTCAAGATGACTAAAGAGGTTTGGAGGGAACTTGTAGGCGTACAAAAGAGATTCTTGTGGGGAAGAAATGAGGAAAATAAAAAGTTGGGTTGGGTGAGTTGGAATGACATTTGCAAGAGTAATAAGATAGGAGGACTTGGTGTAAAAAACATGAATGCTTTCAATATTGCTTTATTGTGGAAAGGGAGGTGAAATTTATTCCATCATGGGGATAGCTTATGTGGTGTGGTCCTTTTTCAAAATATGAGGGTTGGCAAGGCATTGTGAGGGAGGGTGAGCTTTTGCGGGAATCAAATTGGTGGCAGGATTTGAAACTAGCTTGTGGATAAGGGAGTAAAGAGAAATGGTTTGAAGAGGGCTTTAAGTGGAAAGTTGGGGAGGGTGACAAAATTAGGTTTTGGCTAGATAAATGGGTGCATGGGACAAACTTGGTAACTTTGTTTCCAAGATTGTTTCTCATTCAGAAGAAAAAGAGAAGGCTATATGTAAAATGGGTTTTTGGAAGGAGGACAATTGGGTATGGGATGTGAGATGGAGGAGAGAGGCATTTAAGTGGGAGAAGGTTTTGATTAAAAATTTTAATCTTGTTTTGAATTCTATCCAGGTTTGTAAACACACTACGGATACATGGTTTTGGAAATTTTGCTCTATTGAAGAGTATAGCACAAACTCAGCCTATGGCATCCTGTCACAGGACGGTGGATTGGACTCATCAAATGAAATATTCTCCTTGGTTTGAAGCATCAAGATTCCTAGCAAAGTTACTTTTATTATAAGGAGAGCTTTGCTAAATCATCTTCCAAATAGGGATAATTTGCACTGTCGTAATAATGTTGTGGAAATTTTGGAATCATCTTGTTGTTTATGTAATCAACAAAGGGAGACTTTGGACCATCTATTTTTATCTTATGAATTTGTTTTGAAAGTCTAGAAGATGTGTTACTATTGGATATCTCCTTCTTTGTCAATTGCATTACATGGAAACATGGAAGGACATTTGAAGCAAATGTTAGAAGCAACTGGATCGAAAGCAAAACAGGAAATAGTACAAGTACTTTAGTGTGCAATTATCTATGGTATCTAGAAACATAGAAATAGAATCCTTTTTGAAAATTTTGAATTGGATGTTCTGGCTTTGTCTCAGCATATAGAATTAGTTATGCACTAACTATTTTCTGTTATGACAATTAAAAGTAGTTATCGTTAGTTGTATTTTCTGTTAGTTAGATTGGCGCCCAAAACTGATTGTATATAAACTGAAACACATGTATTCACCATTCATTTCTTTCAATGAGATTCATTCAATCCATTTGATTAGTTGTTGCTTTCTTTGCAAGCTTTTGCTTATTTCTCTATTAGTTCATGTTCATCATGAACTTTATGATGGTATCAAAGCTCTTCACTTGAAGAGCTCTGTTGTGCATCCTCTTATTTTATTTTCCTTTTGATTGAATCATTTTTGCTTCCTTTTCATCTTTGATCATCATGAGTGAGAGTCAAAATACTTAACAAGATCCATCCCAAAATGTTCATAGCCCCTACTACTTACACCCTAGTGAGAATCTAGCTACACCATTGGTTTCACCTGTTCTTAATCCCATAAATTACAATTCGTGGAGCAGGTTGATGCTCATTGCATTAAGTGCAAAGAATAAAGTAGATTTTGTTAGTGGAACGATTTGCAAGCCTGCATCAAATCATGCATTGTTTCCAATGTGGAAGAGATGCAATAATATAGTGGTTTCATAGTTAGTGCATTCTGTGTCAACTTCAATTAGACAAAGCATTTTGTGGCTTGACGATGTAGAAGACATTTGGAAAGATTTGAAGTCACAATACTCGTAGGGAGATTTGATGAGGATCTCTAATTTGCAACAAGAATTAGCATCAATCAAACAAGGTGATTCTTCCATTACATAATACTTTACAAAATTATGTGTAATATGGGACGAATTAGAAAGCTATAGAACATATCCTTTTTATGTTTGTGCAACTAAATGTACTTGCAATGTACTTACTAATATAATGCAAATAAAAATCCAAGACTAGGTTATGCAATTTCTTAAAGGATTAAACAAGAAATACTCTAATTTTAGATCTAATATTTTGATGATGAATCCCTTACCTGCCATAAGCAAGGTGTTTTCCTATATGGTGCAACAAAAGAGGCAATCTCTAAATTTGAACATGCTTAATAGTGTGATTAATGCAGCTAGCACATCATCTAACTCAATTTCATGTAGCTCCTATGGAAAGGACAACCACACAGTTGAGAATTGCTATAAGAAAAATGGATTTCCTTCAAATTTCTCATCTGCTAGGGTAGGTAGAACCTTATTTGGCAGTGGTAGAGGTAATGGAGGTAGAAATGGAAAAATATGCACACACTATGGCATAACAGGTCACACAATATAAGAGTGCTATAAAAATCATGGCATCAATTATACAAGCCTTCTGAAGGTGCAAATATAAATAACAGTAGTAGAAAATGAAACCAATGATAATTAAAAGTCAGATAATCAGTCTAGTGGCTTTGGAATGATGATTACAGCTCAACAATACCAGACTTTGATGAGTTTGCTTCAACAACAATTCCCTCAAAGAGGTACTTCTACTTTTATTAATCAAATAGGTACTTTTTCACCCAACTTGCAAAGTACTATAGGTATTATTATACCATTTACTTGCACCATAAGCAAACATGATCAACACACTTGGATCCTAGATTTAGGTGCAATTGATCATGTTTTTTTTCCTAAGTTTATTCACCTTATACACAAAGATCGCACCTATTACTATTCAATTATCAAATGGTCAACAAATTCTTGCTACTCATTCAAGCATAGTCAAATTAAATGAAGCTTTAATCCTGAACAATGTCCTTTACATGCCTAGTTTTACTTTCAATTTGGTTTCAGTCTCCAAACTGGTTTCTTCTTTAAACTGCACTTTAATATTTTGTGCTAGCAAGTGTCTTATTCATGACAACAGCAAACGGATGATGATTGGTATGGTTGATGTTGAAGGTCGCTTGCACAAATTCAAATCAAAGATCCAATATAATTTTGTTGCCTATCCAAGTATAGCTGTTATTTCTTGTGGCATTATAGGCTTGGCCATCCCTCTCATGATAGGTTGTTTCTTCTCAAGCAACAATATCCTATTTTGAATGTTGATAAAACTTTTGTATTTGATGCTTGTCACAAAGCTAAACAGCAATTATCATGCTTCAGTTCCATTTGCTCTCTTGCATGTTGACATTTGGGGTCCTTGTGCTATAACTTCATTGTATGGTCATAAATATTTTCTTACTATTATAGATGACAATACACAAATTTTTTGGGTTTTTCCCATGATTTCAAAAGTTGAAACTCAGACACAACTAAAGTCCTTTGTTGCTTATGTTGAGAGACAATTTAAGACTAAAGTTAAAGCCATCAGATCAGATAATGGTTCTGAATTCATAATGAGTCAATTTTATGCATCTACATGAATTGTTCACCAAACATCCTATGTAGAAACCCCATAATAAAATGGGATAGTGGAGAGGAAACATCAGCATTTGTTGAATGTTACTCGTGCATTACTGTTTCAATCCCATCTAGCTCCTCTTTTCTAGTCATATGCATTTATACATGCTGCTAGCCTTATTTATTGTTTACCTAGACCATTTCTTGATAATGTGACTTCTTATCAAAAGTTTTATAATGAGCCATTTGATATTGATTCTCTGAAAGTTTTTGGTTGTCTTTGCTACACTAGTACATTAACCTCTAACATAAAAAAACTAGACCCTCGAGCCATGCCTTGCATATTTCTTGGTCACAAACCACATAAGAAAGGATATGTCACCTTTAATTTGCACACTCGTGGCATTGAAATTTCTAGACATGTGATCTTTTATGAAAATTGTTTTCCTTATTCTGCCCCATCAATATCGGATTCTACACAACCCTTTAGCTTAGCTCATCCATCAATAGTCACTCATGATTATCCTATTATGCCTTCATCAAGTGCACCTGTTGTTTATATTTCTAATGACTCTCTTTCAAGTTATTCACCTATTCATGAGTCTTCAAGTACTTCCTCATATTTGGTTCCCTTTGATCCTCCTCTTCAAAGGTCTAAAAGACAAATTCTAGGGCCACAAAAGTTTCATGACTTTCACATCAAGTATACATCAGTTGCTACCACTCATCAACCAAGTATTAGATATCCTTCATCCTTAGTTTTATCTTATGACAAATTGTCACCATCTTATCATAGTTTTATCCTATCCATTACTACTTAAACTAAGCCTAAGATTTATACTGAGGCTGCCAAGTCTGATCAATGGGTCAAGACTATGCAAGATGAAATTGCAGCATTTGAAAGAAATCATACTTGGGTTGTCACTGACTTACCTCCAAACAAAACTGCCATTGGGTGTCGTTGGATTTATAAATCAAGCATCATGCTTATGGTTCTATAGAAAGGTACAAAGCTCGCCTTGTTGCTAAAGGCTACAATCAAGTTGAGGGCTAAGGTTACTTGGATACATTTTCTCCTATTGCTAAAATAACCACAGTACGGTTTCTGCTTGCACTTGCCTCGATCAATAATTGACATCTTAAATAGCTAGATGTCAATAATGATTTTTTGCATGGAGATTTAAATGAAGAAGTCTATATGATCATGCCTCTTAGATTACCAGCATCTAAAGTAGGCTAGGTCTGCAAATTGTAGAGGTCTCTTTATGGCCTTAAACAAGCCAGTCATCAATGGTATACAAGACTATCAACTTTCCTCATATCTCATTAATATAAACAATCCATCTTGGATTATTCCTTGTTCACTAAGAAACAAGATGGTTGTTTCGCTACTCTCCTTGTGTATGTTAATGATATAGTCCTCTCTGGTAACAATTTGGCAAAAATTTCCCATATCACACAACTGCTAGATGACAAATTTAAAATCAAAGATCCTGGCAATCTAAAATTCTTTCTAGGGTTTGAAGTGGCTCATAGTAGCACAGGTATCAACATTTGTTAAATGAAATATGCACTAGAGATCCTCTTTGATGCTAGAATGCTTGGTTGCAAACCTGTTTCAACCCCCATTGATTATAGTACATGACTTCATCAAAATCTAGGCATTATTTTGTTTGAAACAAATACTTCTTCATTCAAAAGACTAATTGGTCGTCGTATCTACCTTACAAACACTTGACTAGATATCACTTTTGTTGTTCAAACTCTTAGCCTATATGTTTCTCACCCTACATCAACTCATCAGCAAGCTGTTTTTTGCATCCTGTGATATATCAAAGGTGCTCCTGGTCTCAGTCTCTCATTTCCTGCTACCAGTGAAATTCAATTGAAAGCATTTAGTGACTCTGATTGGGCAGGTTTTAGTAACACTCGCAGGTCCATAACTGGTTTCTCTATCTATTTAGGCTCTTCTCTTATAACTTGGAAATCCAAAAGGCAAGCCATTGTTTCCAGAAGCTCTCCTAAAGTCGAGTATTGAGCACTTGCAGGTGCTGCTTGTGAATTGCAATGGCTCACATACTTACTGATCTATGTGTATCTTCCAAGTAAGCCTTACCCTTTTGTTATAATCGTTCAACACTCCATATTGCTGTCAACCCTGTGTTTCATGAGCGCACAAAGCACATCAAAATTAACTGCCACATTGTGTGCAAGAGATTGCTTTCAGGCTTGATCAATCTTCTTTCTATTTCTTTAGCCTATCAACTTGCCGACATATTCACCAAAGCTTTCTCTCCTATTGCTTTTTGTCTTTTGCAGCTCAAGTTGGAAATGTCTAACATACATTCCTCATATTGGGAGGGCTCTCAACATATAGAATTAGTTATGCACTAACTGTTTTCTGTTTTGACAGTTAGAAGCAGTTATAGTTAGTTGTATTTTCTAGTAGTTAGATTGGTGCCCAAAGTTGATTGTATATAATATGAAACACATGTATTCATCATTCATTTCTTTCAATGAGATTCATTCAATCCATTTGATCAATTGTTGCTTTCTTTGCAAGCTTTTACTTCTTTCTCTATTTGTTCATGTTCATCATGAACTTTATGACTTTGATTGAAACAATAAAATATCAAGCTTGGACATGGCTGAAACACAGAATATCGGGTTTTGATTGTCCATATGTACTTTGGGTAAGGAATCGTGAGGCTTGCATCCGTGGGAGTGGCTAGATGTTATGTTCGGTCAATGGTTTATCAACAATGAGGATTAATAGCTACATGATAAAACTTTGGGGTGGTCATATCACTCATATGTTGTGGTGAACTGTTGAATTTACATGGCTGGAATTGTCGATAAAAAATATACAGGGAAGTTAGGGAGGGGGTGGTGTACTATTTTGGGGGAGATCTGTGATTTTGAATCTTCACTTATGCATATAGAGGATGTATAAAGATTCAATCCCTTTGCTATAATGTGCTGTAAGAACAATACTATGCATTGTCTAGGCAAAACTTGTGCTTTTAAATTTATAATATAAAGTTTTTGTTGATTTAAAAAAAATGTGTATTTTAAGGGATTGATGTAAATGTGCATTTCAAGAAAATTTCGTTTTAATGACACTTCATCATTGCTAAAATGTACACAAATTTAAAACTTGAATTGTAAAATTAAAAAAAAAATTGAATGATAAAATTCATAAAACAATAAAAGTTAAATGATAAAATATTTATCCACCAATAAAAGTTATTGTATGATCCAATGTCCATCAATGAAAACCAAAATTTAAAACATAATATAGAAAGATATCAACAGGACACTGATTATCTACTAACCCTATCGCACATGTCTGGGGCAATGACACCGTACAAAAACCATTGGGCACCCATGTGTGTCCTGTCTATCACAAATGGTCACACCTAAATAGGACAAAATATTGCTGACAAGATCCTTGACAAAGCATCAGCGAACACTTTCATGTATCAAAACAAACACCAGCACAAACACCGACAAAATTCTACTCCGCATCAGGAAATTCTACTCCCATTCCCAATATCCGCAACAACAAAACTAAAAAAAAAACTAGAAAGCCCTGCAAAACTAAGATAAGAGGGTAGCGCCACGTTTGTCAATCGGAATGAAAGCTCAGCGCCACCAAACTCTACCTTGAAAGTTTTAAATTAATATTTTTCTATAAGATTTTTATATTGAATGATAATATAAAATTATTTAATGATTAGATAAATGCTTGATGAAAATTGAAGGGTTCTATAAGATTTATTATGACTTGGATTTAAAGAGAGAAATTATTGAAATTTTTTATTTTACGTTGAAATTTTACATTTTAATTGATTCGGATGAGTGTTGAGTAAAATAAAGTTTAATCAATTCAATTTGTATGATTGAGTATAAAAATAAAAATTTGAAGTTTTTAATAAAAATTAATGGTGAGATTAAAGTTACTCATTTTGAATATTGAGACTTGATAACATAAAAAAAATTAAAACAAAATCACAGATATTTCAAACTGAAGGAATTAAAAGTATAAATAAACTAAACTTTTATGAGACATTGCATATATAATAATTTAATCCGCGATAATATCTTAAATATTTCAAATTCAACTGTCCCAAAGTTAGAAAAATATTAAAGGGACGCTTTGTAAATAACAAAATATATTTTAACACTTTTATTATCATTAATTTATGTTAAAAAAATATTTAAAGGAGTTTATATGAATTTATAATATCCCTTACCCTGAATAGAATCAGACATATCTAATATAACCGTGATCAAATTAAGAAGAGTTAATCTTAATTATAAAATCATAAAAAGTGTCAAAAAAATAAAATCATAAAACTATTGAAAGGCTAAAGAAATATAAAATCATAAAAATAATTAAATAATTAAATTTATTTTAATTAATTTTAACTTTAATTATATATTTAAAGAGATTTGATCTTCTCTCCCCTACTTCTGAAGACACTTCCGGATAGAAGTCTTTATCCTGTCATCCATTGATGTCTTTCCCCTCCTGTGATTTGATCAACTTATAAAGGTCCATGGTCACGACCTCATAAATTATTTCTTTGTGCCTTATCTTTATTTTCTAACAAGCTAATAATTCGTTATTTCCACAAGCGTTTGAATTTATAATATATGGACTGTCCATCAAACTCTTATGACAATCTAAACATTTCCTCCATCAAACTCATTGTTTGGTGGATTATGAATCATCCGACCAACTATTTTCTCAAGGATCAATTTTCACATGAAATATAATCCACAATATCCACTTTATCTTTGTAGAGTTGAGTCAATCATAGGTTAAGGGTTACGTATGACCAACTTTGTTGACTTTTGAAACCATTAGAATGTGGTGACAATAGCAGGCAACGCATCGCATCTCTGATATGTTATAGGCACGCAACAACGTTTATGTACTTGATATAGAACTCGCAAGATTGTATCTTGTACACACGTAGGTGTAATACCAAGGAGATAGTGTTGGAGGGCATCCAATATAAACAGATAGAGGTGAGTTACATGACACACCTCAAATTTTATGATTAGACAAAATGCAAAAAATATTCATGAATGCTTTAAGTTAAAAGTATTTTATTCTTTCTCTAACATTAAAATGTAAACACATATCAATAATATGACAACAAATATTTTGTCTGAGACATATATTAACATGATTTAATTATACGGTTAATTTTAATTTATCTAATATCACAATTATGAAAAACAAAAGTATAATTAAATTACATCAACATATTGATCAGACAATTAATCAACAGTAATATCATGCATAATCTAATGTCATTTTAACAAAATCTAATTAATAAATATTTAAGACAAATGGAAGAAAAAATACAACTAGGCTAGAATAGAATCATTTAAAATTAAAATATGAGTTCATACAAAAAACATCATGCATAATCTAATATCATATTAACAAAATCTACTTAATAAATATTTAAGACAAATGGAAGAAAAAATACAACTAGGCTAGAATATAATTATTTAAAATTAAAATATGAGTTCATAAAAAAAATCAAAATGTGAAATGGCTGCGTACTCCATAATGGCATAATGCGAACTTTCCAGTTCCCACTTTGATCGAGACACGTCCACGCGAAAAGTAGCATGTTACTCAAAAAAGCCACACTAGACCACGTGACAAAGTAGCATATAACTTGCATTAATCGTACTGCAACCACGTGACAATGCCATTGGTGATCGATGTACGTAAGAAATATCTGTCTGTGTCAAACTCTTCTCTCTCGTTCCCCACAACAGACATTAAGATAAATAATGTCGGCTATTTTAAGTTTATTTTTATTTTTAATAAATATTTAATTTTTATATTTGTTTTTAAAAAAAATTTAATTTTATGTTAAATTTTTAATAAAAATAATTTTTTTATTTTTTATTCTTGATACTTTATTTTAGTTACAGATAAATTAAAAAAAATTATGTTTATTTTCTAATAAATTTTATTTTAGTTTATATTAATAACAAATGAAAAATATTTATCATAAAAAAATATAAAATTTGTTAATTTTTTAGGGACTTATCGCAAAATAAAAATTTATTGAGAAATAAAAACAAATATAAAATCATATATTTATTAAGGATAAAAAAATATATTTAAATCCTTTTTATTTAATAATAATAATAATAATAATAATAATAATAATAATAATAATATTTTAACACCTATTTTAGAAAAAGTATTCATGGATTCCCATATTCTATAAAAAGAAAGAGAGACAAAAATAAACATTATAGATATTATGATGATATGCCATGAAGAGATAGAGAAAAACTATTAGTTTTAGTTAGGTATTTAAAAAATGTGGATGTATGTATATTATTATTCTTTATTTTAACACTTCATTAATAATTTTTTTTATCACGTTGTTGGTAACTGAATTTTAGAATTTTGGTAATCTGCGTTATGTGTGGATAGAAAATTGGTCATTTACTAAGCTTGATTTTGAGTCATGTTGAATTTGTCCATAATCAGTGGAAATCAACTTTCAATAAGCGGAATTGGTGCTGATTAATAGGAAATTTGTTACTTTTAGTGTTAGCCGAATGAGGATAAGATTGTCCTAGTGACTAATTATTTGTTAGTTTTAGTCGAACAAAAAGACTAGCTAAATGAGGATAAAATCAAATAGATTGCTTACAATGTTTGTAAAAATAAAATAAATGGTTGCTTATAATGTGTGGAAATGACAAAAATCGACTGAGGGCAGCATCAGAAAGTCAATTGAATTCAGTTAAATTTAATTAAATAAAGATAAAATCATATTTTCTAATATTCACATGGTTTTGTGAGTTAAAATTGATTAATGAAAGTATTTCCTTAAAAATAAGAAATTGTTTCTAGTTTGTTTAAAATTTAAAATGGAGTGGGTTTTTTTCTCAATTTTCACAAAACCCTTTTCTAATAATTAATTTTAAAAGTGATATACTTACGCGTACAAATAAAGGTTTAAATTGCAGCAATACTTATGACTTGATATATAGAGTAGAATAGTTTACTGGTAATTATTTTTAAAAATTAGTCTTAAAACATTTTTTTACTGTAAGTTTAGCGTTTTTTTTTTCTTTTTGATCCTTTTAAGTTTATTTTTTAAATTTTAGTCTATATTGGTTTGTGTTTTTTATTTTTAATTTCTGTAAAATATTTTATTCATTTTTTGCTTAAATATGTTTTTGTCGATAGCGCTTTTTCCATTTTTGATCTTTGTAAGTTTATTTTTATAATTTTAGTGATATGTGTCTTTTTAATTTTGATTTATGTAAGATATTTTACTTATTATTAGTTTATTTAAGTTTATATTTTTTCAGTTTTTATCCATATAAGCACAAAGTTATAGGGATTATAAATAAAAATTATAGTCTTACAGAAATCTAAATTGAAAAAGCATCAATTTATAATGATTAAATGAAAAAAGATGAATTGACAGGAAATAAAAATAAAAAGTACTAACTTACAAGAAAGAAAAACATATTTAAATCATCATTTTTTAGTCCTTTGTATTTTTTTCAATTTTAATCCCTCTAAATACAAAATATTATCAATAAAAACATTAAAATCTTAAAGAAACTAAATTTAAAAAATATAAACTTACAATAACTAAAAATAAAAATAAAAATTTTAAGAAATCAAAACTAAAAAAACTCCAACTTACAAAGATTAAAATTAAAACAAAAACTTAGATCAATCAAAACTAAAAAATCAGTAACATACAAAAATCAAAATTTAAGACTAAAATTTATCTAATTAATTTAAAAGAAATGAATAGAATACTGTTGCTGACTCTCTTGCAGGGTGGGCCTCGAGTTATCAACAACAGATGCAATGCAACAGTTTTTCAGTGGGACTCTCCTCGTATGGCGTCTGCTGCCTCTGAGGAGAGATTGTATTTTGATTGTTTAGTTTCTTGTCTTGTCTTATCTTCTTACTGTACCAAGAAAAAAAAATTGTTTAAAAATAATATTTAAAAGTGAGTAAGAAAAAACATTTTTTTTATCTTATTATATTATGCAAAAATCAATTTTAGATTTAAAAAATATATATTTTATATATTTCACACCCAAAATCAGTTTTCACAAAAAACTTAAACATATATAACTTTCAGAAAAACTTATATCAATTAGATGTTTTCTCCACCACTTCAATTACTCATATGTTTGAATTTTTCCAAATGTTATTCTAACCATTTTGGGAAATACTTTCTAAAACACAAAATAGTATTTCATAAAGTATTTTCTGTAATGTTTAGAAAAATATTCTTTGAAATACATTTTTTTAATATTCCGTATACGACTTTTTGGAATGTTAAAAACAAAACATTGTAAGGTATATAATAATAAAAAAAATAGAAAAATAAAATGAGGGTGTAGTTAGCAAAAATGGAGAGTGGATATAGTAAAGGTAGATGGAAAAGGGGGAGCCAGGATGCCCAGTGGCCCAATTACTTTTCTACACATGTATGTGGGTTTTACTATATCCACTCTCCTAAGTTTCTATGTACACTCCCATTTTCCTTTTTTTAAAGTTAAATTACTTAAATAACATCTTTCAAACCTTCACCCTCCCTCACACACTCACCTTTCTAGCACAACAACACACTCCTCCACTCTTTCATAATATTATGCTTGAATTTTTATTAGCATTCTTAAAAGTAGTTTTCAAAACGCAAAATAGTCCAAAATATACTTTATGGAATGAATGTTAAAAATAAAACATTGTTCCAGAAAGTATATTGCAGAATAATGATTATATATCAATGTTATTGATATAAAGGGTCATAGCATAAAAAAAACAAATAGGAGTATACTTAGCAAGAAAGGGAAATAGGTAATTGGATATAGAAAAAGCCCATGTAAGTGGAATGTTTGGTTATATACTTCAGATATGACTTTTCACATTTATTAAATACTAACTAGTTAAGTACCCGTGGGTACATGCGGGTAAGCCAGAAAATTATATTTACAGCATAGTTGTCGGCATATAATTATAACATTGGACAATATTATCATGTATTCAATTGGGAACTAACTAAATGAAAACAAAAATGAATATAAGCTAAAAAAGTTTATGATAAACACGTTCAAATTGATTTGAAGGTCAAGCAAAATAAAACAAATATTATATAATAAACTATCAACTCACAAAGTATTCATATTTAGAAACATTGTTTGTAGGAAAATTCCGACCACAATAGAAGTTGCCTATTTACAAAAATTGACATATGGCACGATTACATTGTACTCAATTTATAAACATAACCAAAATAAAAACATAATTGACTGCTGGATCAGGAAATTCAAAGATAATTTTTTCCATGCCACTTTACAAACTTTGTGATTATGAAAAAACTCTCCATCCATAGCCAATTTTTTTTGTCTTTCTCCAGTCATTGTAAACAATGCGGCATTTCGAACCATCTTCCAAAACCAAGTCAATGAACCTTTTTTCTTTCATAAAATAATACATACTACTTGGAACATCCTAAAATTTACAATAACTTAATATGAGAAATGGAAGAATTTAAAACATTGACAAATAAAGCTGCTTTTGAACTCCTTAAGTATATTGCTAAGTAACTTACCAAGCTGTTGTAAGTGACTTATATTGATTCAGCAGCACCTTGAAAGTGACTGAACTCGGTTCTTTATGATATAATGAGTGTCATTTTGGAAAAAGTTTGGATCAGTACTAGTTTTGAATATGGTCAACGGCAATACACTCTAGCCATAATGGGTTAACATGACTTGATGATCTCCGTTGAGTCCATAAAAGTTCCTAAGTGTTGTCCATCCTAACACAATGGTTGGATTGACCAAATCTTTGTTGTACACAACAATATGCATATATATTCTCATTTTTGTCTATCAAATACCAGTAACGTTCAAGTTGATCCTTCCACCTTATGACAAACGACCTACTAACTTTACCGTAAGTCTAAATTTGAAATAGGTGTAATATTAGAATGAGAAAAATTGGTTGGTGAGTTGTGAAAAATAATTGAAAAATGACATGTTAAATGAAAACAAAAATGACAATAATATCAAAATATATTGTTGACCTGATCCTTGGCATTAACGGTGGTGAACATCTCTAGTGTTCTACTTATCTACAACATTATCTTGGCCATTTCATAAGAATTTTTCTGGTCTTCATTCATTAATTATAAACCCCATATAGAATTAAAAAGTGGGTATCAATAAATGTTGATACATAAATAATCATATAAGAAGAATAATATGTAACTAATATTAGTACACAATACTATTACAAATCTGACATAATAATCTTGTGGAATGATGAAAGCCACTTCATACACAGCCTCACATAACCATGTACATGACACACCTATTTTTCATCTTCAATGTGCCTAACATTATGCATATTATTAATTGAAACAGAACAACCAAGCAATACATAAGGGTAGCGATATTGATAAAAGTGCAGAACAAATTATTTGCTGGAAACACAATTTTGAAAGGTAGCAGAAGAAAGTTGAAATATTAACTTGAAAAATTTTCTTTCAGAATAGACTACATGGTATATCAATGAGAAACAAAGGAGTACATAAACAAACCAATGTGATAACAATACATGGCACAATACATGATATATCAATGAGAAAGACAATGTTTATATAAATCAAATGGGTAAATAGAAATGGTTTTCCGACAAATATATTTTTTGTAATGACACAATGAAGAAATTTATGAAAAGAGGAGTGTTAGCCACTCGTAATCTAATGTTGGCCACTTGTAATGCACTTTTCATAAATTCAACCGAAATGAACAAGTCTCTGTGTTTTTGTTCCACAGTCTTTTGATTATCGAAAAAAAAATACTTTGTTAACGGAACACCGTGAATGCAGAGAATCTTAAGTCTAATATGATGTTGGGTCTCTTAGAGATAATCGAAAATCATAAACTACATTGTAGTAGTATGAACATTCTTACCAGATCAAGAATCTGATTCAGATCAAGAATCCATAAAATCATTATGGATTTGTATTCTGTATGGGTCAATAGTGATTTTTTGTTTATTGCGCATTATTTAAATCTGTATAAAAATAATTTGTTGACATTAATTTGAAAATAAGTTTTGGCCCATGCAGGACTTTCATATGGCACTTTGACATTATTAGCTTAATACTCAAATTAATTTTAAATCTTTTTGATGCTATTGTATAATATGCACAAAGTAATTGGTAAGGCCTATTAGGTGCGCTACTAAGTACTGGCTGATGCAGGAAGAAAATGTGGGTTTGAGCAAATTAGAAATAGGTTTGTGTAATAAAAAAACCCTTGAATATATTTGTTTAGTATGTAATTAATATGTTTTTGACTATTTTAAAAACTGGTTAATTGAAGGCTTTGTTATTTAAAAAGAGAAATTGCAAATAATTTCAAGAAGTTATAGAAAAAAATATGGCTTGAGGTGAGGTTGAATGTATGGAAATTATAGTCTTTGTGTCAATTGTTTCTTATGCGTTTAATATGATTATCAACTGGTCAAGCATTTGACACTCTACATGCAATTATATCATACACATTTTTTAAAAAAATCATTCAATTTTGTAGTTCTTATTGCCTTCAAAAGGTATTGATTTGTTAGCAGAAATTGTCATCAAATAGGCAGTAGAGGTATAGGCATGCTCATTCACTATGTACATGAAACTTGACATTTCCAAAATATCAACTATTTTACATTGATGATACCTTGAAGATAATAGTATAACCTAAAAAGTTGATTATTATGATTCAAAATTAAAAGATGTACCATTACACTGTCATACCATTTAACTACAAGTCAACAATTAATACAAATTCAAACCAAGTTTGACTTACAACACATCTGCTTAACAAACCAATGCTAAACATTGATGAAGTATACATTAGAATCCATAATTCAAAAAAAAGTTTTCAACAACGCTTCATCATCATCATTCAATCTTCATATCTTTGATCAGTGTAGCTGATAAAAGTCGACCATTTTCAGCACTAGTTGATAAGCACTGATGCATCAAAATATCATTTGAATTCAATTAGTCATACAACCCTATTGTTTTTATTCAATGAGTAACACCAAACCTTTAGACTGTCAATACAAGATCGTACGCAGTTAGTAACTAATGTTTGTAATCTTAAACAGAAACCAAGTAAATAAACCATACCTGAAGAACACATGTTAGAAGCTTAGGCGGAACAAAGATAATTAATGGCCCATCTTTAGACAAATAAGAAACACAGAGAACTATATTGGAAGCACCTGGCTTGCAGATCATGTTAGTTGTGTTATGCTGACCTCTCCAAAAAAGTGTTAACGTTATCGTGTTGTACTCAACTCTACAAAAAGTTGATGTCATGATGTTGTTACAAAATACATTGCAGTTAACAACCTTGCACTGAAAAGGTATATGATGATTATGAATACGTTTTAATGTCTTGATTAATTATATAGCAAGTTTTAGGACATACTACAGATTTTGAAGTACTTCCTTGTAAACCACGTTGGTTGTTATATTTTGTGGTTTTCCTTTTTTATCACGAATAAGGATTTTCAATCCATTCTTGCTTTGAACTCTTAAGAATGCGACATAAAGCTGACCATGACTGAAAACTGGTTGAGGAAGATATAATCCAATAGATTCAAGAGATTGTCCTTGAGATTTATTGATTGTCATGGCATATGACACTATAAATGGGAATTGTCTTCTAGTCATATTGAAAAGCCAAGGAGATTGAGATGGTGATAATGACATTCGTGGAATATAAACCAAACTTCCTATATTTCCTCCATAAATTATTTGTGCTTCAATAACATGATTGGTCATTCTAGAGACAATTAGCCTTATCCCGTGGCATAGGCCTTCTGCTTGATCCAAATTCTGAATCAACATAATAGATGTGTCTATTTTCAGCCTAATTTTATGGTTTGGTATTCCTCGTGTCTTTAATGAATGTAGAAACTCTGGTGTAACAACTTCATAACATTCACTTACTACAACATCTGTCATGTCAATTGAATCACAGATGAAATATTCTCTCTCTTCACCTAGGATGATGTTTAATACATACTCATTAATTTGGTCTATGATCTCATTTGTTGAAGCTAGTATAGCTCTAGACTTGAGAAAGTCCTCATCCTTATACATCTGTTGGATATCTGGGTATGTATGGTTGACAATCGCTTCAATAGGATCAGTGAATTTGTAATTAGAAATTCAGATGGAATTTCTATCTCAGATAACTCATCATCACCTTTGCCTAGTTTCCCATCACCAACATCTATCAACCACTGAGAAAATGTTTTTATTTCTTGTGCATTTCTCATTGTTGAGTTGGGGTGCAAACACAATTTTTTCGTCAGCTTTAAAACTGTGCAATAGTCCCATAGATACAAAGCATTTATAGTGGCATGCACTATGTTTGATCTACTTCCTCTAGGTATGACGGGAATAATTTTCCTAAAATAGCCTCCAAATACAACAACTTTTCCATCAAATGGAACACTGTCGAAATTAGCATACCCATGATGTCATTCAGTGTTTTATCTAATGCTTCAAAACAATACTTATGAGCCATAGGAGCCTTATCCCATATAATCAACTTGGTTGCCTTTAACAGTTCAATCTGTTATGTACCTTGGTGGATATTACATGTGGAGTTGTCTAATGTAGGCATAGGAATAGCAAATTTCAAATGTGCATTTCTCCCATTGGGTAATAACAATGAGGCTATACCACTTGAGGCAATAGTTAAAACAATATCACCTTTTGAATGTAATGCAGAGGCTAATGTCTTCCACATAAAGGTCTTCCCAATACCTCCATATCCATACAGGAAAAACATTCCACCAGTCTATCTATTGATAACATTGATGATTAAATTAATGATATGTCTTTGTTCATCTGTGTTTGCAATACACAAAAAGGATATTAACTATTGTATGAGTTTTGATTGTTTCTATTTTAATGATATTACATCTAATCTTTAGTAGTAAAAGAACGACCAATTTGTGCATGTGTTGGTTCTGCAAATTTTTGACAATAAAATAATCAACTTTTAGATTCACAATGATTTTTGGTTTAACACTTCACCTTTTTGGTCTTCTTTCTTCTAAAACTCTTCCTCTTGCTCTTAGATTTCCACATTTCAAATTTGAATTTGAATTTCAAATTCTTCCATAATCCTTCCTCTTCCTCGTGCACATCCAGAGATATGAGGTAGAATTTAAATTTCAATTTGAAAAACCACTCATTATGGTACCTAGCTCTGCACATCCAGACCTATTAGATCACGTCGCCGAGCTACCCAACTTCTGCATGGGTTTCCTTTCTCGCATCTTCTTCCCAATATTCTTCTTCACCTTTCCCTTTCCACTCCTTGATCCTCTTCCTCTATTTTCTTCTGTATTTTTATTGAGCATGGACACAATTTTCGTAAAAAAAATGAAAACCAACAACTATCATTCTCTTGTGGTTGTACCATGACCCCAATTTGTCCTCCTTCCCCAAAATCACCTTCACCAATGAGTAAGTTGGTGGACCAAACACTGTCGCTGCCGTTCAACAGCGACTTCCTTCACCACTGTCTCCACTGAGTAACCTCCTTCATTGCCACTGCCGCTGAACAGTGAGTTCCTTCACCACTGCATTGGTATCATTGGTAAGTCTGTTTTCTCATCCTTTTTGTCATTTTCACCTTTCTTATTATTACAGGTATTTCATATTTGTTTTTAATTTCCCTTATTTTGTTTAATGGATTTCTTGATGTTTTTCATATGAGAAATCAAAAAGGTTTTGTCCAACAACAACAAGATGTGGAAATGTGGTGATTCTCATCCATCTTTTTTTTTTCTTTTCATTTTCACTTTTGTGATTCTAATGTCAAAGTTTCTTGATTTTTTTTTTATTTTAGGAAGAAAGGTTTCCAGCAGCAGTAAGTAGTTGTTGGTAAGTGCAATGGATTCCTTTCATTTTATGTTATGCTTTCCACAATCTCTTCCTTTGGGTCCTTCAACTTGTGTTATGTGCATATTATCAATTTTTTTGGTTTCAAAAGTTAGAAGCTCTATGAACTAATTAAACACCCATTGTTACTTACTATCACTCTTTCTCAATGTTTTTGGTGCTCAGCTCAGTTGGCTGAGTCTAATTATTGGCAGGTTTGCATAGGTGTGATAAGAGATGGAGCCTTAAGTGGAACAATTGCTTAAGGCCTAATTTCAAGAGAGGTACATTATCACAAGCAGTTATTTTACTCAGACTTGATATGATTGGATAATTTGGAACATGATAATTGAATTGATGACAGGTCTTCAAATGGTACTGGTTTCGGCTGAGATTCAGAGACTAGTAATTCTCTCTTCGTAGGAGTCCTTAACTTAGATGATTTAGGATTGAATTCTCCATTGGCTGATAAGGATTGTTGTTGTGGCAATATATAAATACAACATATGTTACCTTGTGTAAGTTCAACATTGATAAACATAGATTACACCAAAACTTATAGTATAAACTATATAATCACTCTTCTTCACAGATGAATATGACATTTCAAGCTCAATTCCAGGAAGCTATAATTAAAAAACAAAAAAAAATTCAATTATTTTCAACGTGGTCACATTACAAACCATCAATATTTTTAATTATATTGACCTCATTTGTAAGAAGTCTCTTCAATAATAACATAATTAGATCTTCATCCTCTGATGTTTGTGACACAAAATACTGGGTATTGTTTAGCATAGCCTTAAATCTAAAAGCTAATTTTTTTCCCTAATATCCTATCAATAGCCTCCGGAATGTCCTTTGGATCAAATTCACCTTCTTGTAATCTCAATCATCAAATTTAAATAAATAAAAACCACAAGCTGACTATGATGATTATTTAAAGCAATGATTATTAAAATAAGCACCATATGATTTTCCAATTAGACCCGATCAATCATGTGTTGTTTAATCTCACTTGCACTTTCTTTAATGAGTGCATTACACTCATGATCCCATAAAGTAAAGTTAGCAGTTTCATTGGGTTGGGAAACTATCACTTCTAACCAAAACTTATATAATATAAGATGACTTAAGTTATAAATGATTTAATCACACATTAATTGGAGACATATACATAACCTATGTAACATAAGAAACATAAGGTTTAAAAAAAGAACTTAGGCACAATTGTTGCACTTTCATTTCCACAACCTTGACAGGTGTATGGAAATTTCTCACAATCCACTTACTTGTTACATTTTGGACAACCCTCATATATCCAACAATTGGAAACTAAGAACTTGCTTATTGTGGCAACAGTTACACAAACACATTCCTAGCAGACAAATATTTAAAACTTTTAACATCCCCGTTTTTATACACCATTCTTAATAGTGAAATGTAATGAGTACTAAAAATCAATCCTGGCAAATAAATAATAAAATATAGAGCAAATACAACATGTACCTTTTTCAACTCACAAAGTTCACTCAATGATTTCACTTGAGTATTGTAAAGAAATTTATCCTCTGAAGTAATTTGGGAAGAATAATAGATTTGACTCAACCTTTGATTGCAAGTCACAAGGCTTAGCTGACTCAAATCTAATCTGCAATAGAGATAACTTCATTTTAAACTATAATAAAAAATGTATTTGTACTAAACTCATGCATTTTATTGAAGAAAGAAGTCTGATTCATAATCAGTACCCTTTTTTATAATCTTCAATGTCCTTCTGATCTTCATTGATAAACACTCTAGAAAAATACATTGAGTTTTGAATGGACATTGCATAAGCCCCTACATATGTATTATGATTATTAAGGCAAGCACGATATAATCTATAATTTATGTACATAAACCGAAAATGGAATTAAGGTTGTTATTCAGGAAATAATAACCTTATGCTTCCTTAATTTTTGCCAAATGAAGCAGAAGTATAACTGATTCATTTTCATGTTTGTCCAAATAATCTTTCAGCAGGAATGCAAAATCCTCCCATAGAGTACAACTGACAATGGTGCCACTATTAAAAAACAAAACATAACTATAGTCAATTATATAGATAATTATAAATATTTCTATTAAAGACTAAAATAAGAATGATAAAAAATATCTCACCACTTATCCTTCATGGTGAACACCACCTTTTTGGGTTTTCCATCTAAGCTCCATTGGAATACATCAACTAACTCCCGGATAACATCTGCCCAATATCAATTTTTATTTACTTTTGAATACAATGGATGGACTTAATAAGAAATAAGTAATAAACATACCTATTAAGTAGTTAGGATTGACACTACCAGCAAGAACATCATCAAATAGTGTAAAATCATACACCATTTCTGGTATCATTGGAAAATCCTGCTCTTTTATTTTTGTGGCATTGACAAAGTTCAATTTAAAGGCATGCTTTGTTGGCCTAAACTGTTCATTATTGTTTTCAAATTCAAAATTTTTAACAACATCGTTCCACTTTTAAGGATCAACATTTTTAATTTTTGCAACAATCTTATGAGCCTATGCAAATATAAAAAAATGTGATATAAGTTGGCAATTATTTGACAATAAACCTAAATAATCTATATTATACATTCTCATCCATCAAGATCATTTCGATGTTAAACCTTGGAGCCCTTCGAATATTCCACATATTAATTAATCACATGTACACAAATTCTCCTAGTCTCATTTTCATATGTAATATCCATAATGGAGTCGAGCTTACGTGTCATGATGAACTATTACATAGATAAACATTAAAACATGAGTAAATAAATAATCTATAAACTCAACATACAAAGTAAAAACAAAGGAACTTTTTAATGTACCAAAAAAGGATAAACAATGAAATTAGGAACTGAAGTACACAAAGCATATCCATAAAGAGAAACCATGGTAGAATAGTAAACATGAACTAAACAAATAACCGATAAACTCAAGATAGAAAGTAAAAAAAAATGAACTTTTTAACAGAGTAAGAGAGTGAAGTGTGAACCAAAACAGAGAGATGAAGATAAGCCTTGTCAGAGTGTAGAGGTTACTGCAAATAGAAGCGCGGTAACATAGATAATAGACATAAACTAAAAAAATAAGGTTGTTAACAATACATAAAATGCCATTAATCAATCAATAAAATAGAGCATGAGATAATACATACAAAAACCCTTACCAAGTAACGTGAGCTTCTTCAATGACACATGTGAACAACCTCTATACAACGGAGAATGAAACTATAGGATCGCGGTTAGGTTGTGGAACATGCAAATGGAATGAAGAAATAAGGTGGAAGAAAATCAATCAGAAGCTACTCACATGGTTGAAATGGAAACATAACAAATGAAAACTAGTTAGACATAGCTTGGGTTTTCTAGCATTTTTGATATAGCGTGCACAATCAACATAGCTCGGCGACGTGACCTCACAGGTATGGAACCTAGTCAAACATAGGTTGGTCTTTCAAAATTCAAATTGAAATATCAATTAAGCTGGGAAATGATGGAACGAAGAAGCAAAGGAAGCACAATGCGGGTTTTCGGAAGCGGTACTAATATTAAATTGAAAAATAACAGAGGTGTCGGCACGTGGGCTAGCTGGTCGTTGTTTTACTACTAACAATTAGATTGTTATAGCTTCTATACTATAAACTTAAGTTATTACTCATCAATGCTTCTATAAATATGTAAATGCATGTATACATGTGTGATTGGAAGTTTGAAAGGGAGTTAAGTTAGACATTTAGAGTGCATTTAAGGTATTTTAGTAGCTTATAAGCTAGTTTAATTATATTATTTAATATATGTGATATTCATACATCCGACAACAGACACCCACCGTCCATTCAACAAATGTGGTTAATCTCGTATGTAATTATGATTAATTTTATTTCAGATGTGATTAACTCTTATTAAGGATTTCAATGACTTCATAATATTATTAATAACTTGTTAGATAAAGTTAATTATTATTAGACATTTTAATAACCTTGTGACACTATTAATGACATGTCATGATTAATACAACCACATTCTTTTACTTTTAACCACTTGTGAAATAAAGTTAAACATATTTTACATATATAGTAATTCATTTGTGACAATCAATAACCTCATAATATTATTAATCACTTGTGATGCAAAATTAATCGTATTTTCATCCGTTAACCACATGTGATAATCAATAATCTCATAATATTATTGACCACTTGTAAACAAAGCTAATCATAATTAAATATTAGTCTAAAATATATTTTTTCGTCCCTACTGTTTAGCTCTTTTTTGTTTTTCATCATTGCATGTTTTTTTTATCTAAGTCTTTACAAATCATGATTGTTTTGTTTTTCATTCCTGACGTTAGTCTTTGTTTAAAAAAATGATGACATGACAAACAAATTGATGATGTGATCATGCCATGTCTTCACTTGATGACATCACCATTCCACGCCAACATGGGGTATCACATCATCAATCATTTATAAGAATGAAATTCAAAATAAATATAATTTATAGAAACTAAAACAAAAATGACATATTTGCAGGGATAAAAAAATATTTAAGTTTTAAATTACATTTTAAAATAAAATAAACACTTAAATATTAATTTATCCACATCTCCCGATCTTCACTCTCTATGCCTTCAAACTTTTTTCCTTATCCTTGTTGTCTGTTCTATATTCCTTCAAGTTGTACACTTCATTGCCTCTCACACCCTTCACCACCTTCAAGCAATCGTTGTGGTGACAACAGTGGTAGTGAAGACAACGATGATGACAATGGTAGTTGTGATGTCAGTAGCTAAAACAATGGTGTTGCTAGTAGTAACAGTAGCAATAGTGGTTTATGTCGCAACGATAGTGATAGTGATGATGACTATGGAGATGGCAATAACAAAAGTGACAATGGTGGTGGCTGCAATAATGGTGGTGATTGCAATAATGATGATGACAATAAGTTATTTTTTATGGTAGGAATTTAGAAAAGCATGTTGATGATAAGTGTGTCACCTTCTTAAATACACAAATTTTAATATTTCATTTGAGGTTTTATTTTAATATATAATTCGAGACCAAATATTTTTTTTTGCAAATATGAAATTTTGTTTTAATTCTTGTAAATTAATGATAACATGATACACTCAATACTAACATAACATGGTTATGCCATCATTTTTGTAACGGATAGTGGCGACAAGAAAAAAAATGTAAAATGAACATAATTTACGAGGATAAAAACAAAAAAAAATCTATTTACGAGAACAAAAAATACATTTAAGTTCAAATATTATGATAGCATCATAACTCTCCTAGCTATGTAACTCTCTTACCTATATATTAATTATATTTGTGTTAATTTATTTTTAACTACTGATAAAATAAAATTAACTATATTTATATTTGTAATTAACCATATCTTTTAGTGTTTAGTTGGTTCAAGAGAAGGATTTACTGTTTAACAGTGAATTTTTTAAAAAATAGTTTGGATTCCATACTTCTTTCTCTATACCTTAATTTAAATATTTGTTTCTCAATTCTCTTTCATTTTTTTCTACATAATTAAACTATCCCTTAATGGATACTAAGTAGACAAAATGTGAGGGAATGATTATCTTAATTCTTTATTGAATTAAAATTACACCTACCAACAAAAACCTCTTAAAAGCATGGGGCAGACAATTTTGAAACGCTGTAAAAATTCTCCGCCGCTTTCTCTAGAAGTCTCTCGTACAATTCTAACATCAATTGGATTGGATCCCTTCTATGTGTTAGATCTATTATTTTTGTGCTATCAAATTTTGGAGAAATCATTAATCATATTTCAACTGATAATTATATAACATATAAATAATTTTATTTTAAATTGATTAAAATTCTTTTAAATTAAGGAATAATACAATTAATCCTTATCAAGTAATTACTAAAAATATCTTTAATTATTCACGTATCATATAATTATTAGTCAAAATAATGAAAAAGTAATAATTTTAAATTACCAAATAATTTCTCCAAATTTTGAATATTCATTATATATGTTTAATTCTCATGTATCTGAAAACTGTAAAAGCTCACAAAACGTCACTTTCTGGTTGCAATTGGTGATGAATCCCACCTTTCCAATTGCGGCAATCTGATTCCTCATCTCCTTCTGTGTCCATGCTATTGCGTCCAGAGCTTGAAAGACCTTTTCCAGACCCTCCTAGGAAGAGTGGACCTTGTGGAGAGCCAGATTTATCGTCTCCACATTTATCTTGTGCCATCTTGCATAAGCCACTGTTAGCATGGCCAATTGAAGAACCTTGAGGTCTTTTAAAATGAAGCCTGTACTTCTGAACAAACCACAAGTTTGCATGAGTAATTGAGAAAATTAATAATGGATGAAAAAAATGTTAACAAATAAAAGGGTTGATAATTAGGACCCTCTCCAAGAAGTTACACTCTAGAGTCCTATAAATATTAAAGTATATAAGTTGAATATTTTTTTAATTATATTATTGGTACAAAATATTTATTATATTGATTAATAATTAATCTCTTGTTAAAATATTTTTTTACAACAAATGGCAATAGTGATACTATGAGAAGGGGATCTATGCAATATGCAGAAATTTAGCGCATATAAGGGGTGTTGAAATCGTTGATCTCTCCAATTAAACGAAGTGGTTGAGAGATGGTCAGTTCATATATATATATATATATATATATATATATATATATATATATATATATATATATATATATATATATATATAAGGCTTCGCTGTTTGGACAATATGCTAGAGGCTAAAAATAGTGGGTGGTTGGAGGGGGCTAAGCATCAGAAGCCAGGATCTTTCTCTGTGATAACATGGCAGAACTGATATTGTGCTAGGAAGAGAGATTGTGTGTAACAAATTAGATGGTATGTGGGTCTCTTTTCTGTTTTGATAAAATGGTTTGGGTGATAACCTTATACTATTAAGCTAGGTGAAATCTCCAATTGCTTTTAACTCTTTTTTTGTGATTTTTTTTAATAACCAATTGCTTTTAACTAATACATATTTTGTTTTTTTTTTTTTTCCAGCACTAATGCATCTTTTGTAATTCTGTTTTTGCTTGGTTTTGACGCACCTTATGTTGGACCTAGTTCTTATTTAATAAATCTTCTTTGTGTATCATAAAAATATTATGGAAAAATCTGACTAACTAATTTTTTATAACTTTTTTTAATTTATAAAATTTAAATTTAAGACTTTATTGAAGATGATGAATCTGAGTTGTACTGACTTAGTAATATATATAAGTTGATTTTAACTGGAAATAAAAAAACTAAATTCATTTTACCTTTTTCTTATTTTCTTTTCCAATAAAATTTTAGGTGAAGTTTATCCAAACATAAATAAACACTCACTTGCAAATGGCTTTTCACTTCATCATTTGTGAGGCCTACCACCTGCATCAGTTCTCTAATCTGCTTTGGAGTGGCCACTGCAGCAAACAAACCAATTAGAAATAAGACCCCACTTTTTCCAATTCTAGATGGAAGAATCTGAAATCAAAACAAAGAAAAAAGTATAAAGAAAAAAGAAAAATTCATCCACCGTTGATTATGCAGATAATGTCAAGAATTTGGGAGCCACACTAATTTGCAAAAGAAGGGAATCATTCACTTATCCCTCTTAATTATGTTTATAAATGCTAACTCTAATCTACCTTGTGGGCCCCCTAATTGTTGAAGCGCATCAACAAATCGCCGATGAAGATCTGGTGACCAGCATCGCCTTTGTTTCCTCGGATTCTGCTGAGGTTGTTGTGATTGATGATGACCCTTAATTTCAACCGAGCTTGTAATAATCATGGACGAACCATGTCCATAACCACTTTCTGTTTTTCTATGATTCAATTCCAACACTGCAGGACTCATCAACCCAAGACTAGGAACCTGTGACATTTTCTTGTTGTCCTTCATCACTGTCTTTGAGACACTCTTGTTGGTGTCGTTTTTTTGTTCAATTGGATTGCTGGGCACAAATAGATCACCCTCTTCATTCCTCTATCATTATAAGAAAAAAAAAACCTTAGGTCTTAATTCTATAGAAAATGCTAAAAAAAATTTCTTCAACCCAAACAATTAATACATGTTTCATGACCAACTATAATTTCAACTTCACATGATATATAATTAAGTATTATTAATTTTTTTTAATAAATAGAAAATCTCGATTATGTCACGTGATGATTGTGATGATTGACCGAGACCATATACACCTAGTGATTAAAGACTATATATATACTAATTTCTACCAAAAAAAAAATCTATTCTTTAAATTTACCTGTTTGGTTTCAACGTTCCATAGCTGAACAGAGTTCATCCAATTCTTCGTGTCACTGCTTTCGTTCCCCACAATCATCAAAGACCCATTTGCTTCAGAATTGGTTTTCATAAGTTTCATCAACTCTTCAACCACGGCTTCATCTTTCATTCTCACACCCCCCTTTATCTCTTCTTTCAATTTACTAATAGCTGCATGCAGATTCCCGGCCAAAAACATATTAATCATCAACAGAACCATAATATCCTCAATGATTACATCAAAATGTTAAAATATTTGTTTATCGATTTAAACATGATATAAAGAGATTTATAACACTCACATGTTGTTTTAACCAACCGAACTAGATTCCTTTGGTCATCAAAATGTTGAATTTCAAAACTCTAAAATAAAAAAAAATGAAAAAAAAATAGTAGTTAACCAACCATCGTTTACAAGGATCATGCAAAGAGGAAGCTCACGTTTGAATGCTTCAATCTTCTTCTTCTCATCTTCCAACCTTTTCACTAAGTCCTCAATTGTGGCCATTCTCCGAGACCCATCTTTGCTCTTAGCAATATCGCCAAGAATCTCACAAACGGTTCTTCTAGGGACAAAGGCCAAACTCAAATCCAAACTCACTTCCATCTTCAGTTAACCAAGTCACAAGTAAGAACAAAACCAAGAAAAATTTAACAAATTTCACACTTCAGGTGCCACCCCATTATTATTTCATTGCATAGAAGGAACGAGAAGGGGATAGAGATTCGTTTATATATATATATATATATATATATATATATATATATATATATATATATATATATTAGAACCGATTAAAAAATTATGTGTTTATATATTAATAATAATGATTGATATAAATAATAATGACTTTTGTTATTTACTGAGTAATCTAAGATTTAAATTTTAGTTAACTCTTCGATATAAAATAAATCATATTGAAAAAAAATATTAATTTTGTCCACCTAAAGTTTTCGATGAAAAATTATTATTGCTTGAAACAAACATAATTTCATATAATATCATGATAATATAATATATATATATATATATATATATATATATATATATATATATATATATATATATATTCTGATTCAGTACAGAAAGATTTAGTGATTGCATTCGGATCGTCGCGTAATCCCATTAGTGGTAGATGTGTAATAATGTGACTTCAAACAAAGCCCAACGGTTGTTAACAATTTGCGACCAATTTTTTTTTTCTTTTTGAAAAAAAGAAGCAATAGGTTTCTGGTTGATATGGGAATCTTTTGATACCGTAATATCGCGGCGAATATAATATGGTTGTGTTAATTGGTTGGATGAAATTAATTAGTTTTGGATTGGTGTGGTTTCTGGAGATTCCTTGCTTTGTAGGCTGAGCCTGTGGTTACCTATGAACCAGTGCAACAGTTGACCCACACATGTAAAATGCAGTTGCATAATAATTGAGACATGATAATTGACTCATTTTCCAAGGTTTACAATACTAGTATATTTTATTCAATCAATGAGTTATCTTACTTAACCAACGAATTAAATCGCTTGATTGATAGTTTCACTAGTTTGTTTGTTCCTGAATAACTCTGACTAGTAATTTTATTTTTAAAATACTTTCTTAAAAAAATAATGATTTAATTTCTATAATTAAACTTTACCTTTTACTTTTTATACTTAAAAAATTATCCATATTAATTCTTATATAAGCACTTTAAGATTCTTTTTCTTCCTATAATTATATAAATTTTATATTTTAGTACTTATTATTTTATGAGGGCGAGCCCTGGTGCAGCGGTAAAGTTGTGCCTTGGTGACTTGTTGGTCATGGGTTCGAATCCGGAAATAGTCTCGTACAACATCCCTCCCCCATACATTCGCATAGCGAAGAGCCTCCAGGCAATACAAGGATTAAAAAGATTCAAAAGTATTTGTGTAGAAATTAAAAATGATGGGTTTAAAATATAGGAATTAGAAGATAAATTTATGTAATTATAAGGATAATATAAGTAATTTTTTTATTTTTATGACATCTTTTATAATTCATTTTTTAAAATTTCTATGTATGTTAACGTTTATTTTGTCCCACATTTTATATCTCTCTTTATTATAGAAAAAATTAATTTCCATGTACTACTGCATAAAGATTTTTACATACCGGTAATTTATTAAAAATGGTTTTATATAAAATTTTAAAATATTTATTATACAACTTAACAATTAAGTTTGCAATATATAATAGGCTATTATTAAATAATAGTATAATACAACTTTACATTATCATTGTTGAAGTTGAATTTTGTGAGAAACTGTTTTCCTTACTCAACCTTGTTGGACCTTGTGGCCTCAATAACTTATGAAGGGGTGAATTAATTTTTCACTAACAAACTTTTAACCCCCTTCTAAAAGAGATAGGCTCAGAATGCAGAAGAAGCAACAATCAATTTAATAATGTTCTTTAAACATGCAAGACACAATTGATTGCAACAAAATAAATAAGATAAGGGAAGAGAGAATGCAAACACAGTTTTATACTGGTTCGACAAATTCCGTGCCTACGTCCAGTACTCAAGCAACTCACTTGAGATTTTCACTATCTTTATAAAATCCTTTGAAGCGACCTTGTTTGATTCTTCTTTGACATCATCAAAATTCATGTATTCATACATTCATATTCTCCCCCTTTTTGATGATGACAATCAAGTGATTTCATTTCGACATCATCAAGATATGCATGATTTACATTCTCCCCCTTTATCAAGCAAATTCTTTTTTACATCATCGAAACCTGCATGATTTACATTCTCCCCCTTTTTTATGATGACAACCATTATCCAAGGCTTGATCTTTTTGACATCATCAAAATCTTTATGATTTACATTCTCCCACTTTTTATGATGACAACTACCTATAGGTTAGGAGCAACAACAAAAAAAATATCTATTTGCATATAGTTTACTCCCCCTTGGTTTTGCAATGATTACTTATATGAGACAATTGAATATTTCATATGTTTTTTTACATAAAAAAAATTGTCTCATAAAGAATAGATAATTTTTCCTTACTATTTTATCTTTTATCTTTCTCTCCCCCTATGTCAACATCAAAAACAAATCATGAATAGAGAGGAGAAAAAAAATGTTACCACTTGTTGTAATGTATGAGAATCAAGTGATACCAAAAGACATTAAACCAATCATTCAATATTGATCAAGCAAAAACAAGTACAATAACACATCAATCAAAAGCAGTCAACAAAACACAATTAAAAAAATTATTAAAGACAATCATCAAATACAATCAAACACACAATCAAAAGCAATCATCAAAACATAATTAAAAACAATTATCAAAGACAATCAACATAACTATCAATCATAATCATCAATGACAATAAAAAATTTAAGCAGAAAACAAGCATCAAAACTCAATCAAAAGTTAACAATCATAGACAAAAATTATCAAAAGTAATCAATCAAAGACAAGTGACCTTTTGATATCATTTGATATTACTTGTTGGGCTTGTTGATCAAGTGACCTTTGTTTGTTGTCTCCATAAATTGCATATTCAGTTTTCTTGGGATTCACTTTTCTTGGGGAGAAATGTGGCCCTTGTTTGTTGTCTTCATAAATCACATATCCATTTATCTTGGGGAGAAATATGAATAAACTTTTATGCATGCCATGTGTTTGGAGAAATTGCTATCAATGTATCAACTTTGTTCTTCTCCGTTTTCATAGTCTTTCAACATGATACTCAGATTTATGATTTTATTCTCTGAATCACTTGAAGAATTTATGACATTATCTTCCCAAGTGATGTATCCTTTCTTTTCTTTCTTCTCTTTGAAATTCCTCTTGTCGGATTTTTCCATTCTTCTTTTAAACATAGGACAATTAAATCTCATGTGCCCAAGTTGATCGTACTCATCATTTTGGGGCTAAAGAGGAATCTTCTTCTTTCTTCTTTCATCATCATTCCATTATTCTCTAGTTTTTTTTATATAGTTGCATTTCTCTCTACCATTGTAGGAATAAAGGAATCGAATTCAATGATTTCCCATATCTTTAAATCTATGGCTTCTATAAAGATCTGCATTTGGGTTTTCCAATAAAGATAACCCTCACATTGAACATAAGAGCCTATTGATGAATTTTCCTCAGGAAATGGAAAGTTGGATGAGGCCATATGTATTCTTGAAGTTTTTAAACTTTATACAAGAATCCTACTCTGATACCAGTTGTTGGACCTTGTGGCCTCAATAACTTATGAAGGGGTGAATTAATTTTCCACTAACAAACTTTTAACCCCCTTCTAAAAGAGATAGACTCAGAATGCAGAAGAAGCAACAATCAATTTAATAATGTTCTTTAAACATGCAAGACTCAATTGATTGCAACAAAATAAATAAGATAAGGGAAGAGAGAATGCAAACATAGTTTTATACTGGTTCGAAAAATTCTGTGCCTACGTCCAGTACTCAAGCAACTCACTTGAGATTTTCACTATCTTTGTAAAATCCTTTGAAGCGGCCTTGTTTGATTCTTCTTTGGCATCATCAAAATTCATGTATTCATACATTCACAAACCTCACCAGGACACTGCCAGCAAATCCACACAATTTTCATTCCTAGTGTTCTTCAAATATTGAAGTGATTCATAATGTGAAATTGATTTAGAGGTTTTGTTCTTTTTTTCTAGGCGAACAAAATACGTACTTATTCATCCATTTTGATTTTCATAAATGAGAGGAATATGTTTAGAGAAGAAGGTGGAATCACACATTGATCAAACCGACTCTAACAATTTATTTTTTAAAAGAATAATTATAAAAGAATTAGTGACATTGAAAAGCACAAGTTTGTGATGGTGATGTGATCCTCATGATTTGATATTCATTACTAGAAAATATACATTTAACATCGTCAGATTAACATCGGTTGTTGTCAAAACCGATGTGAACATAAATGTGGTGATATAATTGTAAATAACATGTATATGTTAACATCGATTTTTTGAAAAACCGATGTTAATGAATTGAAGTTAACATCGGTTCTTGAAAAACCGATGTTAACATTACTTAGTTAACATCGGTTTTTTTAAAAACTGATGTTAACTTCAGTTCATTAACATCGATTTTTTCTTCTTCAGAAAACTGATGTTAATGTATGATAAGTTAACATCGGTTTTTTTCTAGAAAATCGATGTTAACGTTAACATCATTTGATTAACATCGGTTTTATATGGGCTTACATATTTAGAAATATTAGAATGCGAGCCCTATTTTGCTCGCGCTCTCATCTTTTTCGTCTAAGGTTCCTCATCACAATTGTATCTCTCTATCTCTGCAACCTTTCGTGAATTTCGGCGACTCTGTTTTAGGTACTTTCTGTGACTCTGTTTCAGGTACTTTATGCGACTCTGTCTCACGTATTGTGTTGCTGAGGCAGTAGATTTTGAATGTAGCAAACAATGCCCCAATGAGAGGGGCTAGCGCTAGCTAGATAGGGTTGTGTTGCTGAGCCTGTAGATTTTGTGCATGTTTATAGCTTGCTTTCTGGGGATGGATTTATTTGGGGTTTCAGGGGTATGTATATTCGAATTTGGGACCCAACTTTTGCAAGCTTGCTTTAGTATAATAGGAAGCACGAATATAAATATCTTGATGCCTACTATTGATATATAGCATTGACCATAAATGAAACTAGCTAGAGAGAATAAAAACTGCTGATAATAGTACACTCCATAGGTAGTCATGTTGCGTAAACCACTACTACATGAAATCACTTTAAATTATAGTATTAGGTAGTAATTTCTGCGATTATGTTGATCATGGTCGCCCTCACATAACTGACAGGTGCCCTCACTTTAAATTGTGAATTGGCTAGTGCCACATTGAAGGTTGTCACAGTTCTGCCATCACAGGTATGATTTTCTCTGCCAATTTTGCCCCCAATTCCTTGACATGGGTTGCCAGCCAGTTTTGGACCCTTCGATGGACAATGAATTAACATCAGTAGCTCCACCCACATTGGTGATCAAAACTAGGTTGAATTATGAGTGGCCATTATTTGTGAACCTTATTACCTTATTTAAAGTAGTTAACCATATGAAGCTTGATTGTGAACCTCATTACCTTATTTGAAGCTTTATTCACACAACATACACTGCTTACACAAAATTTCTTGAATTATATATGCAGAAATTTCTTCAATTCTGGCTTATTAGTTGTCACAAGCTAGCTGGCCTCTTCATAAGGTACTCACCTACACAAGTTTTGGCATGTTAAGTCATTTGGTTTGTGCATAGTGTCATTTCATTTATTAAGTGGATGTTCATATTTCTTTTTCCTTCCTGTTTATAGCAACCTAACTTGAATTTGAAGTAGGCATTGCTATCTTGTAACTAAGTATAATATTGGGCAATGATCTTACTAGAACCTATAGGTGCCAATGAAATTTGTAGTTAGGCTTATAGGATAAGGTATGTAATCAAGGATCAAGAAATGTACATACTTTGTAATGAATCAAATCACCTTTAGAGAAATTAAGGGTGAAGGTGGGTTGGTCAGCTCCAAGGTAATTAATATGGAAGACAAGGTCTTCTGGTAAGTCATCCTTGGTCCTCCAAATAACCCAACCAATGCCAGCATAAACAAGCCCATACTTGTGACCACTAACATTTATGCTCTTCACCAATGGGAGTCTGTTGTCTAGTTTTCCACCATGTTTATTTTTCATCCAGCTGAGGAACTGAAAGTGGCAAAAACTTTTAGATTATATCACAGAAACTTTTTTCCAACACTAAATTAAGATAACAATTCTCTCACCCTCGCACATAATTGGTAGCACAATGATTGGACCTGCATTAATCGATTTTGTTGTTGTTGATTTCAATTGGTCTGTGGCAGTATAGAAGAAAGCAAACATGCTATTAGTTTATTTGATGCTTGCATGCACATACACAGTTTCCAAAACCGAATCTATGTACAAAGTTCAGATAATTTGTTTGTAAATATTTATAAGATAAAATGAATTGATTTTAGTTGGTGACCTAAAATTAACTAGTACACTTTTGATTTGTGTGTTGGTGCTTAGCTATGATGTGACTGATTGGGTTAGTGAAAATTGATTAGGCAGGGTCTGAGCAGAAAGTTGGTCCATATATTGTCTGCCTTGCTTTTTCTGGTTTTTTGGCCAATTTTTAGGTATCCCATTTCTTCAATTTTTGAATCTTTCATATTAGTTTAGGTGTGTGAACTGCAATGCATTGATTGCTGTTGCTGCTGCATTGTTTGAATGTTTTGATGTAATTGCTATGATAGCAACTCCCTTAAGGGTAGCATAGTGTTATCACAAACATACACCGGAAGCAGGGATTGCTGGTGCTGCTACATCGTACTATATATTTTGCTTCCCTTGGCACATGAATCTCTCTATAGAATTTTGATTCTCACAGTTTAACTAAATTGTACTATATATTTTGCTTCCCTTGACACATGAATCTCTCCAAAAAACTGTACAAGGTTCAAATCCCAAATTGATATGGCTTTCTATGTTATTTGACATTAAAATAAAATAAAAAAAATATATGTTGACAAGTTAGAACTGGTGAAGATACAACTCCTTGTGTCTTATGTTGAAGATACTACATAACAAAGTTCTTCATGTTGAGTCATGGATTATTCAATAATAATGTCATGGAAGGAAAAAATGCTACATTTTTAATAGATAAAAGCATTACCTTCTGGGCTTCTTGAGCCATTGCTTTATTAGCTTCAGCTTGTGCTTTAGCTTTTTGTAGCCTATTTTTGAGGCAAATTACTTGACCCTGAAGGTGATCCCTCTCATTAGTGACATCATCCAGATCACAACTCAAATTTTAAAATGAATCATTCATTTGGCTAAAAAGACTGTTCATTTCCAGGATTTCATCTTCTAATCTCTCTGTTATCTTCATTCTTTTTGTTAGCTCATTGTCAGCCAGTTTTCTCGCTGCCAAGGCACCTTCAATATGAGTTCTAAGTTCTTGATTTTCACTGACTTGTAACGTTAGAGCCTCATGTTCTTTTGAGAGATCCAACTCAAGAGCTCTAATTATGTCTCATTTGTCCTGCAACTGAGCTTCAAGCAATTGACAGTTTGCGACAACATCAGCAAGTTCACTTGATTTAACAGCTAGCTCCACTTGTAATGCCTCCATTGTAGCCACAATTTTTTGAACTTCATCTTTTTGGTATTTATTGTTTGATGCAGATTCCTGTAGTAAGCTCAGATCATACAACAGTCCTTTTATTACATCATCCTTTCTAGATAACTCAACCTCCCATAAGTTCTGCATTCTGGTTAACTCCGAATCCTTTAGGTCCAGGTCATTCTTTGGTCTGCAAGATGAATTTTCCAACAAATAGTTTACTTTCTTTAACTCTGTGTTTTGATGTTCGAGAAAATAAACCTGTTGGAAAGAAAATTCAGAAGCCATATCCTTCTCAATGACATCACCAATTACTTTATCATAATCAGCTTCTAGATCAAGAATCCTATCTAGTAGTCTTTTCTTTGCCTTGTTAGCTTCAACAAGTTCACCCTTCAATGCATGATTAGAACAAGTAACATCCTTTAGAAACTCAATATTTTGTTCAAGGATCTTGTTCACCCATCTCTGTAATCCTTAAGACATGGCAACAAATCAGAGGCACCCCGTTGGTTATGCTTTCAAGCGTGGAATTCCAACCACAGTGAGTCAAAAACCCTGCCACTGTTGGGAGCTTCAAAACTTGCTCTTGAGGACACCAACCCACCAATAGACCTCTGTCTTTTGTTTCTTCTATAGAAGCAAGCTTCATGATGAATCAAGATTGATTCAAAGAAGTTTTGATGATAAAAAAGGTGATGACAAAAAGCTCAAAGGTCAAGAACACTTCATGATAACAAGATGATGATCTCAAAGAATGAGTTCAAGATGTTCAAGATTGATTCAAGAACACTTCAAGGTCCAAGACGAAATTTGATTTCAAGAATCAAGTTTCAAGATTCAAGTTCCAAGAATCAAGATCAAGATTCAAGACTCAAGATTCAATAATCAAGAGAAGACTTAATCAAGATAAGTATGAAAAAGTTTTTTCAAAAACTGAGTAGCACATGGATTTTTCTCAAAACTTGTTTACCAAAGAGTTTTTACTCTCTGGTAATCGATTACCAGATTGTTGTAATCGATTACCAGTAGAAAAATGGTTTTGAAAAAAGTTTTCAACTGAATTGACAACGTTCCAATTGATTTCAAAAAGTTGTAATCGATTACAATGTTTTGGTAATCGATTAACAGTTTGCTTGAATGTTGAAATTCAAATTCAAATGTGAAGAGTCACATTCTTTCACAAAAAAGCTTTGTGTAATTGATTACACTGATTTGGTAATCGATTACCAGTGATAGTTTCTGAACAAATCAAAAGATGTAAGTCTTCAAATGGTTTTTGACTTTTTCAAATTGGTTTTAAGTTTTTCTAAAAGTCATAACTCTTCTAATGGTTCTCTTGACCAGACATGAAGAGTCTATAAAAGCAAGGCTTTGATTTGCATCTCAATGATCTTGAACAACCTTTACAATACAATCCTTTACAACTTTTGAATCTTTTTGAACTTCTTCTTCTTCTTCCTTTTGCCAAAAGCTTTCCAAAGTTTTCTGGTTTTCCAAACCTTGAAAACTTGTGCTATTCATCCTTTTCATTCTCTTCTCCCTTTGCCAAAAAGAATTCGCCAAGGACTAACCGCATGAATTCTTTTTGTGTCTCTCTTCTCCCTTTTCCAAAAGAACAAAGGACTAACCGCCCGAATTCTTTTGTGTCTCCCTTCTCCCTTGTCAAAGAATTCAAAACGACACAGTCTGAGAACTCTTTTGATTCTTCCCTTTCCCATATGCAAAAGATTTCAAAGTACTAACCGCCTGAGAATTCTTTTGTATCCCCATTCACAAAGTTTCAAAGGTTTAACCGCCTGAGAACTTTGTCTTAACACATTGGAGGGTACATCCTTTGTGGTACAAGTAGAGGGTACATCTACTTGGGTTGTTGACTGAAAACAAGAGAGGGTACATCTCTTGTGGATTAGTTCTAGTGGAGGATACATCCACTAGGTTGTTCAAAGAGAACAAGGGAGGGTACATCCCTTGTGGATCTTGGCTTGTAAAAGGATTTTTACAAGGTTGAAAAGAAATCTCAAGGGCCATAGGGGGACTGGATGTAGGCACGGGTTGTTGCCAAACCAGTATAAAAACTCTTGTGTGTTTGTCTCCTTCTTCCATACTCTTTTAATTTCCGCGGTGCATTTAATTTCCTCTTTTACTTTTGGTTAAGTTTCTCTTCTACTCTTTATTCACTTAGCAACATAGTAAAAGCCTTAGAAAAGTAATTTTTTAATTAGTAAAGGTTTAGGAATAATTAATTAAACCCCCCTTCTTAATTATTCTGAGGCCACTCGATCCAACATCTTCTACAATTTCTGGTGGCAAAATTGAAGCCTAACCCTCAACTAAATCAGGCCTAATGACCCTCAACTAAATCTTCCTTCCAAGGATTACACTTAATAGAGTCAAATGTACTCTTTGAAGTTTGAACAAGGAGCAACTCCAGTGGGCATAATAATAGCCGAAGCTTTTGAAGTTCCTTTAATTTGTTCCACCACAAAGTCCAAAAGTATATCATTTGGATCTGTGGTACGATAGATTCCAGCAAGGTCCCTTAGAGTGATGTTCTTCAAGCTAGGAATCCAGTCTATGGCAGAGTCTAAATGCCCATTTGTGAAATAGTTTGCATCTGAAAAACATGATCATGATAGTAAAATATTATTAATGCATACATATTATAATCATAAGGGACTTGCTAATTTGAAAACTTCCGTTGGCTATTATCATATGTTGAGGCATATAAATATAAATCTAATTAAGGAGATATTTAGGAATAAGAAACATTGTACAAGTGTTATTGAGTGTTAATTGGATAAGCACTTGCACCGTGATCTCCATGAAGCTACTTATGATTTTAATTCTTGCTTACTTTTTATGGTGACAATTTGTTTGAGAAGTTTACACTGCTATTGTAAGACATAGTCTGCTTTCCCACAATTATGTTACATGGTAGGTAGAGTATTAATGACAACTGAGCAATAATATATTGAACCCTTGTTTCCTGCAGCATAAGCTCCGAGACACTTATCATTTGGTTTGAAGCATCGTTAGTCACAATATTCATTGTTAGAGACTGTTACTGACCATTATTACAGGTACGAATGCAAACCATGTTCTTTTTAACGTTGTTTTATGTGATTAATGACTATTGTTGTGCATATAGTTAATGTTAGTCCTTTGTGAACCTTAGATTCCCGTTTGAGATTGGATATAATGATTCTTGCGGATAGTTTGCATTAATCGTTGTATTCAATCTTGAATTGTTCGTTTGAACAATTTGGGGAGACTCATATTTTTATGGTAGATTCGTGCGTTAAGGTGAAGAATTTTTTGTTCAATTTGATGAAATTTTGGTACAATAAGCATTTCTAGTTCTCTGAGTGCATACTTGATTATTGGGGAAATAATGTCACTGATTTCATGTCATGTACTTGGAGACCAATGTGAAATACTGCCAAAATTTTGTCAAATTTAACAAAAGAGACTTAGCCTTGAGGTATGAAGCTACCATAAAAAATGTCTTCTTGAATGGGATAGGGCCACACCTATAATGAAAAAGTGAAATTTTGATGCATGGAATAACTTTGTGAGTATCACGGAGTTATTATTTAGACGGATCGAAGTTGGATGAATGAAAGTCGCATGAGCCCTGCATATGAGGAAGGTGTTGATCAGTTTTTGCAATTTGCTTTCGAAAGAAGTCGACCGGATGAGGACAAAAAATATTTTTGTCCTTGCATCAATTGTTTGAACGGAAGATGACAAATACTGGATGACATACAGAAGCATTTATTGTGTGATGGGATTAAGAAGAATTACACCACGTGGATATGACATGGTGAATTAACTGACATGCAGAGGGGGTCTCAATCTAAACCATTTGATGTAGAAATGGGAGATCGCTTAGAGGATATGATTCATGATCTTGGACAAGAGTCTTTTCAGCAAGAACATGCTCCTATGTATGATACATTGCAAACTGATTCAAAGAAGCCTTTGTATCTGGGGTGCAAGAATTCCTTGACGCTGTTGTCGGTGGTGTTAAGTCTGGTTAATGTGAAGGCCAGATATGGGTGGAGTGACAAAAGCTTTAATTCACTTCTTCAAGTAGTACACGATATGCTTCCAGAGGAAAACATATTGCCTATAAGTTACTATCAGGCCAAGAAGATATTGCATCCGATGGGTATGGAGTATCAGAAGATTCATGCTTGCCTGAATGGTTGCATATTGTACAGACATGAATTTCAAGAAATGCCCAAATGCCCTAGGTGTGGGTTATCAAGGTACAAAGTGAAGGATGATGATGACTGTAGTACTGACGAAAACTCAAAGAAGGACCCCCAACAAAGTTGTTGTGGTATCTTCCCATCATTCCAAGGTTTAAGCATTTTTTTGCTAATGGAGACGACGCAAAAGACATTACATGACATGCAAATGGGAGAAATTGTGATGGAATGGTCCGTCATCCGGCTGATTGCTCCCAGTGAAAGAAGATTGATCGTTTGTATCCGGATTTCAGCAGAGGCAAGAAATCTTAGGCTTGGACTAGCCAGTGATGGAATGAATCCATATGGAAATTTAAGAACTCAACACAGCTCATGACCAGTTTTGCTAGTAATTTACAATTTGCCTCCTTGGTTGTGCATGAAGCGAAAGTACATGATGTTGTCTATGATGATATCGGGCCCAAGACAGCCAGGAAATGACATCAATGTTTATCTAAGTCCGTTGATTGAAGACTTGACAAAGTTGTGGGACGAAGGGGTTTTAGTGTTTGATGGGTTTTGGAATGAGACATTTCATTTGCGTGCAATGCTTTTTTGTACCATTAATGACTTTCCAACATATGGGAATTTGAGCAGTTATAGTGTTAAGGGCCATCGTGCATGCCTCATCTATGATGAAGACATGAGCTATATACAACTGAAACATGGTAGAAAAATAGTGAACACTAGGCATCGACATTTTCTAAAAGCTCATCACCCTTACAAGCGATTGAAAAAAAACATTTAATGGAAGTCAAGAGCATGAAACTACACCGATACCGTTAACTGGTGACGAAGTCATCCAGCGGGTTCAACATCTGAATACTATATTTGGAAAAACCCAAAAGAAGAAAAATAGTAAGACTTGCATATGGAAGAAGAGGTCAATTTTCTTTGATCTTCCGTACTGGTCTGATCTACATGTTAGACATTGCATTGATGTTATGCATGTGGAGAAAAATGTTTGTGATAGTGTCATTGGGACGCTCCTTAACATTCAAGGTAAGACGAAAGATGGTTTGAATACTCCTCAAGATCGAGCTGAGATGGGTATACGATTGCAATTGCATCCAAGGTCTGATGGTAAGAAAATATACTTGCCTCGAGCTTGTCATACTTTGTCCAGAAAGGAGAAGATGAGTTTTTGTCAGTGTCTACGTCGGGACAAAGTCCCACAAGGATACTCTTCAAATATTAAGAGCCTTCGGCAGTTGAAGGATTTTAAGTTGGTAGGGTTAAAGTCTCACGATTGTCACATCTTGATGCAACAATTGTTAGTTGTGGCCATATGAGACATTTTGCCTAACAAAGTTAGGTTAGCCATAACTCGGTTGTGCTTTTTCTTCAATGCCATATGTAGCAAAGTCCTTGATCCTATGAAGTTAGATGAGCTGGAAAACGAGGCTGCTATTATATTGTGCCAGTTGGAGATGGATTTTCCTCCTATTTTCTTTGACATCATGGTTCACTTAATTGTTCATTTGGTCAGAGAAATCAAATGTTGTGGTCCAGTTTATTTGTGGTGGATGTACCCGATTGAGCGATACATGAAGATCTTAAAAGGGTATACCAAGAATTTACATCATCCAGAAGCATTTATTGTTGAAAGGTACATTGCAGAAGAAGCCATTGAATTTTGTTCAGAGTAAATTGAAAAAGCTAAACCTGTTGGGCTTCCCGAGTGTCGGCATGACGAAAGAGTGGGCGGTAAGGGTTCAAGAAGACTGCATGTTATCACTCCAAGTGTAGAAGATTTGCAACAAGCTCACTTGTATATGTTGAATAAAAGTAATGAAGTTTTGCTATACATACTTTAGCATGAAGGTTTAGTGAAAGAAAGTAATCCACAAATGTTGAAGAACTGGGTCTTGAAAAAGCATAACAAGACTTTCCTAGATTGGTTTAAAGAGACAATCTTTGTTGATGATAATGCTTCTGAAACGTTAAGGAAGCTAGCAGATGGGCCTAAAAAAAATGTTATAACTTGGCAAGGATACGATATAAACAAGTATTCCTTTTATACAAAAGCACAAGACGAGAAAAGTACAATGCAAAACAGTGGCGTCACCCTAAGGGCTGAATCTCAACACTTCGCTAGTGTACATGATGACAATCCATGTGTAGCTTCCATTCCTTACTTTGGACTCATTGAAGAAATTTGGGAGCTTAACTATGTCAAATTTACTATTTGTGTTTTCAAATGTAAATAGGTTGACAACAACATCGGTGTGCGGACCGATGATGTAGGATTTACGTTGGAAGATCTAAAGAAACTCGCTTACCAAAATGACCTTTTCAACATGGCAGAACAAGCTAAACAAGTATTTTATGTTCAAGACCCTTGTGATGAAAGGTGGTCAGTGGTTCTACACGGGAAAACAATTGGTGTTAATGTTGAAGATGATGATTCATACATTGATACTTATGTTAGTCCTTTGTTCACACAAATGTCGCCTAACGTCGTTGGAGAAGAAAAAGCTGACGACGTTCATGCTAATCGTAATGATCATGATGAAGGAGAATTAATTAACATCATCTAATGTAATTTTCTTATTATGTATTTGATTTAAGTCCATTCATTTACATAACTTATTCAGTTTTGTGATAATGTTAATTAACTAATGTTTTTTTCTTTACAGGCAAATGGCTACTCCACCCAACTCTCCTCCTCCTCCTCCTCCTCCTCCTCCTCCTTCTCCTCCTACTGGTGCAACATCACAGTCGTCGTCTACCTTGAAGTGGACAAGAAAAGCCACACGGCTAACATCATTGGCGACTAGATCTGCTGGGATAGAGAGAACGCTGATCCATGTTGATCCTGAGACCGGGAAGGCCAATGGTCCCCACAAAAAGAAGTTAAGAACATATTTGGGGATCATCGCTCATGATAAGGTCGATGTGACATACAAGAATTGGAAGCAAGTCCCTGCTGCTCAGAAGGCTTTGATATGGGAGGATATTTAGGTATTTTAGTTTTCATGTTGCATATTGTTTATTAGCGTAAAATTTGAATTTAGTAACAATAAAACCTAATTATTTGTTTGTCAGCCTGAATTTGATATCCCTGAAGCATCTGATGTAAGGACAAAAAAGAAAATACTTCAGACTGTGGGAGAGCGATGAAGACAGTTTAAGTCTGATTTGACGTCCAAATGGGCACTTGTAGCCGACAAGGATAGTGTCGATGACACGGTATGCGAAAAGTACGACATTAGCAAGGAGAAATGAGCCCAATTTTGTTAGAGCCGCAGAGACCCTTCGTGGGAGGTATCTAATTTGTGATTTTCATTGTTTTAAACTTTAAATTCACTTATTATAATACATTGTAATGACGAGTTTCATTAATGTTGAATTTTTGCAAGATGTGCAAAAAAGGCATAGGTCATCCAGAAGCAAAACACTGCCCCTCACGTGTTGTCTCGTGGGGGTTATGAATATTTTGAAAAGAAGTTGATGGATAAGAAGACAAAGAAAAAACTGGAGGAAGCTGGTCAATCTGGAAGCACTAACACCATGATTGATCCTCCATCTCCCATCAAATGACATGTCAAATGGAAGATGGCCCGCACGAAGAAAACTGATCAGATGACATTTGAGGCAGCAAAGGAAATTGCTAACAAGATTGTAAGTCACTTTCAATTAATAATTGTAATTATTTATGTTTATTGTGTGATTGAGTAAACCAATAAATGTGTTCTTTACAGGATTCGTTGGAGGAGCAGACGTCATAGGGTTCCTTTGTCGCCCATGGACGTCAGGATGTACTGACTGCTGCCATTGGGTGACTAGAACACCCCGGTTGTGTGCGTGCTGCTGGAGCCGGTGCGATGATCAAGCAATACTTTGGACCAGCTCCAAGGACCTCCCGCATGTTTTCCTCCATGGCTCCTGAAGACCTAGAGCAGCTGACTCAACAAATCAAGGACCAGCTGGAGGAGTCGATCATAGAAAAAGTGACTTGATAGCTAATGTTATCCTTCAGCCAGATGTAGTCCCAATTTCAATCACATATGCAATCACAGAGACTTGCATTGCCTCCTGAGCCTGAGATTGGTCCTTCAGCTGCTCGTGTCAGCATAAAGGAGAGTTGTGTTGATCCCTCAGGGAATGATCCAATCACGAGTGACTCAGACAAATGCGGGTTGTACATCGAAGAAAATCCTCCCTGCCTGGTTGCCCTAGGAAAACTTTATGAGGGATCCACAACCATTCACAACATCCCTTTGTTGCATGATCAAGTGAAGGTTGGTGTTGAGGAGGTTAGAGATGCAGATACTCTCATTCCTGTACCCACTAAAGAGGTTAAGTTAGTGGGGCAGACACTTAACACATTCCTTGCTTGGCTGACACATCTCGTCAAGCGTTTATCAGAACAGGTATTTCAGTGTCATTAAATGCTTCTTTTTTCAATTAAATTGTTCACTGTAATTAAATTATGTTAATTAACTATGTTGGATAAACAGGGAGCTATGGGACCAGCAAAACCTGTAGATAGGCCAGATTGTGAGGTTGATGATCCTCTATATTTGATGACATTAACCATCCCACAGCTTTTTCTGAAGCCATTGCAGGTTATGTGGGATGCTATCGTGTTCGAGGTGTTTAATGAAGACTTCCCCTTGTACATAAAGCATGAAGATCTGTCTAAAATAGCACACGATGGTCAATTTCTCAGCATCTTTGTTATACAATTATGGATTCTGTAAGTCAGTTTAGATTATTGTTAATTACCTAAGTTATTGTTTTAAATTCATACATAATTTACTTTGTCTTTACAACAATAGGCATATGGCTGAGACAAGTATGCGAGTGGGAAATGCCGATGTATATGGATTCCTTAAGCCACAGTCCATCCAGAGATCTGGGCAATCGCAATTTGAATCAGAAAGTTACATGAAGAACTGGATGTAGAATTCAAAACGGGATGTGTACCTAGGAGCCTACCTGAATGGGTAAGTTAAACTGAACAAATGAATTTAAATAATGTATAATACTATAATAACCTATATTGGTTTCAACTGCAGTGCACATTGGCAAATGATCGTCATTTTGCCTAAGGAAAGTGTTGTCATCTGGTTTTGTTTGTTGCATAATAGGTCAGACAACTACCTAAAAGGAATAATTAACATGTCAGTGTTATTTTTCAATACATTTGCATTCAGGAAAATTAATATTTTAATTGTACAATAAGCATCAATGTTTGTATTCAACAGTGCTTTGAAAGGACTTGACGATACTCTACAACCTAAATCCAAGGTTGGTGCTAGGTGGATTGTTGTTAAAGTAAGTGATTTAAACAATGTTTCTACTTATATTTTATGTCTGTGTAGACTAATTTGTAGTTAACGTTGAATATCTAAATTTCATTATGTATTTAGTGTAATAAACAAAAAGGAAGCACTGAGTGTGAGTATTACGGGATGCACTGGATGTCAACTATAATCTTAGGAAGTTTCAAGAATAATTAGGAAACGGTAATTGTTTATTTCAAAAAAATTTGATTTTGTTATGATTGGTATTATATTATTAACTTATGTTTTATTTTATCATGCAGTATTTCAATGATGTTAGACCATTGGAATCAGAGAGATTGAAGGCGCTTCGCCTCCAATTGGCAAAGTATTATCTAAAAGTTAGAAATGAAACTTAGGATGTTTAGGCAAATTTGTAATTTTAGTTTTCTTAGTTTACTAGCTTGTTTTACATTTTTTACAATTCATGTCTCCTTTTAACATTGAATATTCTTTATTCATAGTTAATAATAAATTTGTCATGAAATTTTTCTGCTAAAAACTGTTTCAAAATAGAATGCAAATTATATATGTTGTGTTGTGTGGTCTGATTTAAAATTTTCAGGTTAATTTTTGGGTTTATTGAAAAAATAGACAGTGTACTAAAAAATTTTTCCTAATAACAACATTGGTTTTTTTTAAAAACTAATGTTAACCTACACAAACATCGGTTTTCTAAAAAACCAATGTTAACATTGGCAGTTAACATTGGTTTTGCTATAAAACCGATGTTAACGTTGGAAGTTAACATCGGTTTTTGCCAATGCTAATATGAACATATATACCTTTTTTGTGTAATTCTTATTATATAACACCGGTTATTTAAATAATCGATGTTGTTATTTTACGTTAACATCGGTTTTCAAAAATCGATGTTAACGATAATACTTTTAACGTCAGTACTTTCAACATCGGTTAATAACTGATATTGAAAGTCCTAAATAACCGATAAGCTTATTTTCTAGTAGTGCACGTCATCACTCAACGGAAGGAGATTTAACTATAAGTATCAAAGATAAAAATATGAAAATGTGATGTAACAAAATAATAATTAAATAGCTATATGAAAAAAAAGCATATTCCAAATATAAAAAACACATTTTTAAGTATTTTCTTTTTAACAATACCTCAAGATTTAGGGATATTTCAAGAATTGATCACCACGTTTTTTCAACCTGTTTTATATTTAATGAGAATGAGAACGAGTTAATCATGCATGATAAATGTTAGTAAGGTATTTTTAATTTTGACTATTTCTTCATTTTGTTCTCTCCCCACACCCATGATTGTGGTCCTTCTTCAACGCAGACTGTAGTGTATCTCACGTTTCCAAATAAAATATTTGTCACCAAGAAAACATTGTCACCAGGACTTTGTTTGACGAACAGTGAGATTCTTCTATGCTTCTTCTGGGGTCCCCCTTAATTGTTTGCAATCGTTACCAGCGAATCGTGCCTTCCAGAATTAATTAATTTCTCAATTTGGATGATGAAACCATACACTTGACACAAACAAGCTTTTTATAACACACGAGTAGTAGCACTTGTTGGATTCTATTTCTGCATCTTTTTTTTTTTTTATGTTTTCCTTTTAATAAAAATTAGTGCATGAAAAGTTGTTTAAAATGAAGAAAAAAAAATCATTCAATTCATTCATAGTAAAGGGTGTGAAGAGTTACATTTAACTATTCATGTATTAATAACTTAATATGTTATTATTATAATTATATTAGATAAAACTAACTGAAAAGTTAACTAGAAGTTAAAAGTTAGCTGAAAATTAAAAAATTGAAAGTTGGTAATTGAAATCTGAAAAATTAGTTTATTAAATTACAAGTATTTGAAATAAGACCATCATTTATTTTTTTTTAAAAAAAAATAATCAAGAAATTTGATAAATATATTAAGAATAAAAGGAAAGAAAATATAAAAAAGTTAGAAGCTAACATTTTAAAAATGTTACTAAAAAAATGCTAGAAACTACTAAAAAGTTACTAAAAAAATATAACCGTTGAAATGAATTAGTCCGGCCCACCTTAATTCACCATGTAAACGAACCAACCCAACTCGACTCATTTTCTATTGAGTCATAAAAATGTTGGTTTGACCTGTCCTACCTAAAGTTAAAAAAAAATTATATTTTTAAAAATGAATATTCAATAGAAAATCAATTTTTTTAGAAAAAATGAATATTCAGCAAAATTTTGAATAATCAAGGATAACATTATTTTTTAAATCTCGTGAGTTTAAAAATAGAAAATACTAGTTAAATTAAATTCTCCACTATTCACACACCACAATCTACAACAAGACATATCAAAAAGCTAGAAAGCCAAATATATATGATAATCCTATAATTATAAATTTATATTAAAAGAAACTTAGAGAAATGACAAAAACATTTCATGCTTATTATTTTAATTTTCTAGGTGTTTTTAGGTGAGTTAGGTGGGCTAACCTAGCCCACCACGAGTTCATCCCAGGTGGGTTGTGTCGTAGGTGAGTTGGGTCCATTTTTTAAGATGGTCACAAAATGTTAAAAAAAAAACATAGCATGCCCTCAACTCGAATCCATGGTGGGTCAGGTTGGTCCACAAGTTTTGATCCATCTTGTTGGCTTTTAAAAAAAGCTTATATATCGAACAATTAAATAAGATTTTTATTTGGTAAACAAAGTTAAAAATTAACTAAGATGTTTTACGAACATATCCTACATGTATTAAAATAACTTTAATTAATATTTTTTAATTAATAGTTATAATTACATTTTATCTTATAAGTATATTAATTACTTCATTTAAGAAGTATTAAATTTGTAAAGATATAAAAATGCAAAAAAGTGAAATTTTTTTGTTAGAAAAAAATAACATTATATTATTAATATAATAATTTTTTAAATGAAATTAGTATTTTAGCATGGAAATTAAATGTATTTTTATATAATTAAAATTTATAATAAATAAATGTTTTTTAACATATAATTATGTTTAATGGAAATTTATACTAAATAAATATTTGAAATATATAAATTATTTTATAATTATATTCAATAATTTAAATTAAAATATAATATTTTTTAATTATTAATATTTAAAAAAATATTAAAATTTAATTTGGAGATAGATAAAAGATCCAAAGATAAAAAAGAAGGGTAATTTAATATAGGGGAGAGAAAAAATTTATGTCTAGTTATGGAAGTAGGGCATGAAATAAACATGTAAAGAAGATAAAGAGGGAAAAAATATTGCAAATGTAAAATTGAGAGGGTGAGAAAAGTGAGACACACTATCCTACTAGACAACGAGAAAGAGAAAGAAATAGAGGAGAGAAAATCATAAATATGATAGGCGTGTAATACTATATGTTAAAAATGGTATTTTAGATCACGAATAATTTTTACTTGAGGTGTTTTGACATTATCCTAAAGGACTTATCTGCAGTATCTAACCACTACTAAAATTTATTGATTTAACATCGCAAGGCTAACATTGGTTTTGTCGAAAACCGATGTAAACAAAAACATGGTGGCATTGTCGTAAATAACATGACTTTATTAACATCGGTTTTAAAAAAAACGATGTTGTATCTTTAGTTAAATTAAAAACCCCAAACCTTTCTTTTCTCCCCGCGCTCATCAAAAACCCTTTTCTCTCCTTGCAACTTTCTCTCCCCCACGCTCGTTACCTCGCGACCACTGACGATTGTCACCATCGTATCTGCCATCATTGTCATTGTGCGTGGCACAACGCAACCCTACGAAATTTACATCTAAGGTACTGATAAGAGATGATAATGGTTAGATAGAATTTTCAATAATGTATCTTCACTGCTATTAATATTTCCAATGGGTTCGTGAATTCATTGTTTCATAGGTTTTAGGCACTATTGGCTCCTGGTTCGTGGGTTCGTGAACATAAAACTTGTTCATAGAGAGGGTAATGTTGTGAACATAAAACTTGTCTAGTGGGTTCGTGAGTTCCTTGTTCCATTGGACACTTTTGATTCGGTAAGTTTTCAATTATTTCCTCTTCAAATTTATTGATCTTTCCCAGAGATAGCTGTAACAATTTAAACAATGTAAAATTGTAACTCCCAGAGATACCTGTTATTGTTAGTGCCTTGTAGTGATTTACTGAATTTGTTCTTGACTCGAATCCATGATTTAAAGGCTTTTAATTGAGTATTACGTGATTGAATAGAAGCTATAAGGATATGATGTTGTATCCACGTGTGATGGTTGATTGCACAAATGGTGTGAATGAGGTAGCTATTGAACCTAAAATGTGGAGTTGAAAGTTGATATTTCCATACTGTAATATTAATTTAGAACTACTTCCAAGTGATTTATAAGTGTTTTTGAACCATTACAAGACGTGCCTGTGAAATTGGATAGAGTATGTTAGACTATGTTGTGACATTAGAGAAAATTGCCTTATCGGAACCTTTATTCAAACCTGCCATATGATTACCATATTTAAGTTCTGAAAGTTGCATTTCAACCCCTGAAAATTTTGAAGACTCAACATTTAAACCTTTTTGGTTTCATTCCATTTTGATATCTCTTAAGATTGTTTTAAAATCCTTGTAAGACAACATGTTCAAACTAGCTTTTGGATGAGTTCGGTGTGGCATGACATGTAATATGAGAACTTGTAGTACACCTAGATTTTGGGCTTTGAACCTATGATGTGTTTCCTATTTTAGGCTACATCCAGAGATCTTAGTTGCATGTGTGTACTAGAGTAATGCTTAGAAATCCAAATAGTTCTTTGGTAAGTTAGCTATACCTCTAGGCATTGTGAATTGGGTCCTGTTAAGCTTTGGTAATATTGTACTATTAAAAGAGTAAATAACCTAGTGTGTCCCTTGGAAGTGTTAAGCTTTGTTACTTTAGTGTCTAAAATTAAGTAAATTAATTTTATTTTCTGAAATTGCAATCTGTCAGTTTCAAGTGTAACATGTGACTTAAGTGATTAATATTAACATTTGTTTAAGGATCAAAATGATACTAAGTGGTTAAAATTATGGAGTTAGTTGAAATGACTAAGAATTTTGGGATTTATTTAAATTTTTCTTAATTTTAAGGACTCGTGTAATAGTGCTTTAACACTTTCAACACTAAAAGTTAAGGTGATTTACCCGTTGTCTCTACCTTAGTATACTTCTATCAAAGCATGAATATATTACTTAATTTATTATAATAGCACTCAATCATTATATTATCACCCACATTTTGGATTCATAAAAAAGAATCATCCATATTTTGGAGGCAAAATAGCACATATCAAAATCAGTGGTCAGTGGTTAAGTTAAAGAGAAACATTTTGTACTTCGAGGGTACACTAAATTTAGCATCTGATAATAACTCCGGACTTTCTAGCATCAACTTCGTTAAGTGACAACATTTTTATGTTAAAATTGAAATTTACTGTCATATTTTCTAGGAGATTGAGAAGACCTGTGTTATTGCTTCTAACTCAATTGGAAATAAAAATCTGGTTCGAGGTTACAATTAGAAACTTTAAGAAGAAAATGGAAAGCCTAGTCCAAATTGTGGGGTATAAGGAATAAAGATTCAAGGAAATGTCTTCTTTTGTACTAATAATGTCTAGGGAGATTGAATCATGAGTAAAAGTCAGTGGAGCCTGATTCAAATCAATATATATCAGAGCGTACAACAAACGATTGTCCTAAAACAGGACTCAAGTCTTAGTGTTGCATGTATGTACTAAAGTAATGCTTAGAAAGCTAAATAGTTATCGTATGAGTGTTTATGAATATGTCATTCTAGCGTATGACTGCTTAGGGATATGATGAACAGACAAACCACGTTTCTTTGAATGTAGGGACTGTAAGTGACTAGGTATTTCAATGACATTATGCATAGCACAAACAAAAATCTCTAATTAAATTCGACAACAAGGATGGTGTGACAGGTACTATATATGGCATACAATCATTTGGTCTACATGGTTGGCAAAAGGAACCATTTACTTTTCATCACATAAAAAAGATAATTAATTAAATTACAAATCTAATTATGATTAGATTGTGGTATTGGATTAAGGCTAAAAATATATATTCAACACCCGTTCTCCTCTTGAGATAAATATCCAATGGTTTATATGAATTTGTCTAATTAAGGTAGACTGTGGTTTAACAGTGACATGATTATCTTTGGTCTTACATTGCAATTTGGTTTTACAAGTGTTGCAAGTCCTTAGCTCAAGAGTCAAGACTGTAGTTTTTTTACTTTGGTCTATCACGCTCATGGATTCTCGATTCTTATATAGTGGCTGAAAATGACTTATATTTTGTTCATATTCCAGTTCTAACAAGGGCAAGATGTAATTGCAATCTGGTTAGGAATGGTATACTACTTTCATACAATTTTGGGATTAATACAGGTCGTATTATATATTGTTAGGGAATTTGTTTATGTTGAAGATTGAATCAATATTCATGATAATTCTCTTGCTCAATTATATATATATATATATATATATATATATATAATTACTAACCAGATTTCATACCAAATCCAGATTTCATATCAAATTTTGAGAATATTTTGACAGAATTTAATCTGTTGAGTAAATCCTTCTTATTTGGGATTGGATATCTAATCCATTGTAATGCATGATTTAAAGGTTTATAATTTATAACTAAGCGGGGTGTTCCTCGTTCAAGCTCAGCTTGTTTGTTAACATAAAAATCCGCACAAGACCATGGGCTTTTACTTTTCCGGATTAGACCTTTGTCAAGCAAATCCTTTATTTCCTTTTGACAATATTGAAGAAGTTCTTCATTCATTTGAATTGGCCTAGCTTTGGTGGGAATTTGTTTTTCCCTGAAGTCTTTCTCATAAGGGAGATCGACAATGTGTTTCTTTCTGTCCCAAAAGGCATCAGGCAAATCAGAACAGACACTTGATTCAATATGTTTTAACAAAGATTGAATCCTTTCTTTTATTTGGGGTTTTTCTAGTTGGTTCTGAATATTACTAAAAGATACTTCTTCTTTTAAAAAATTGATTTGGTTAATTTTATTTGCTATGTGATTTATGTTTCTGGAGATTGGTTTAGTGGAAAAATTAAATATAATTTTTCTTCCTAAATAGCTTGTAGTTATTCCTTCCTTTGATATCTGGAGGGGAAATAAAGCTCTAATAAAAGGAGTTCCTAAGATTACTTCATTCTTAAGGTTTTTTTACCAAAAGAAAGCTTGTGTTAATCCTAAGGCCTTGATTTTCTATGATTGCATTTGACAGTTTAAAATTAATTTTTAACTTTGATCCATTTGCCGTACTTAATTTCTCTGATGTTTTTTCAAAGAATTTTGTTGGGATTAACCCTTCTAAGATACAATTTGAGTCGGCCCCTGTATCAAACAGGGCCATAGTTTCAAGCACAAAATCATTAATAATGATCTTAATATTTATGTAAAACTTTTGGATTTTGATCTTATTGATTAAACCCATAAACATATTATCTTCTGGATTTTCCATGTGGTTTGTGTCACTATTAGCGATGCTTTCAGAATCATTTTCTTCTTCGAGCTGAGAAAGGATATTTTGGTGAATTTCTTGTTGTTGGCGAAGTTCTTTTACTTCTTTCTTAAGATTATTGATTTCTGTTTGGAGGTCTTGGATTGTTGTTGGTTTAGCTGAAGTATTTTCTAACCTTCTAAGAATGTTACTAACATCAAATTTGTTATTGGTAATAAAATCCTTTTGTCTAGGTTTTACTTCCAATGTTTTCTTGAGCTTTTCTAAAAAAAAATTTCTTTTCCTGGGGGTCAGGTATAGAATTAATTGCTTCAAACAGGAGGTCTTGTTCTCTTGTTAAAGTGTTGATTTGTCCTTCATCCTCTGTAGATGACAATTGATCATCTTGTTGAATTAGATTTAGATTTTCATCAGAGGTCATGGAGGATGAGGTTTCTGTTTCTTCTTCCTCCGAACTTTGTATGAGCAAATTATTAATCTGCTCTTCAATGGCTGGTTCTAAATTAAGATTTCTTAATTTTCTTTTTAACCTACAATATTTGCTAATGTGACCTTGTTTTCCACAGTTATAGCATGTTACTTTAGATTTTAATTTTTGTCTTGAGTTTTCTATTTCTTTACTAGTTGAAGGCTTATGCGAGTATCTCCTCCTTGGAAATCTCTTTTTGGTAACTACTCTATTTTCATGGGCTTCTTTTCTAGAGGTCTTCTTCTTCTATTTTGGACAGGCCGGCAAGCCAAATTGTTCACAGAAAGATCCTAAATCTCTCTTTGTTTGGGCTTTCTCTTTAGCTAATTGTCTTTGAATTTTATCATCTTGACAAATTTTTAAGGCTACCTTTTGGACATAAGAAATTAATTGACTGTAACTTAAACTTTCGTATGGAATATCTCCATTGTATTGGCTACGGATTTTGTCTCTAACCTTATCTCCTAAAGATCTTGGAAGACCGGCTAGAAATTTTTCTTTCCAGAAAGGTTGTTGATTATCTTCTCTAGTATAGACCCTAGTCAAGAAAGTATCTTTGTACCATCTAAAATCTGATAAGGTTCTACACTTAAGATTTGATAATAATTCTGCAGACCTATCTTTCCATAAAGATGGGTCTCCAATAAAATGTTGTGCTATTGTAAAGATTAAGGTGTTAACAGCGTCAGGAATCTCTTTATCATCTCTCAAAATGCATGGAGAATTATATATATATATATATATATATATATATATATATATAATTCCCCATGCATTTGGCAAGCTGAAACTCAAATTTATAAATAATAATATAATGTCCTAGATGCCAATGACCCGTGATATTTGTTTGAAACAAATTAAATTTAAAAGTTTATCAGAAAAAAATCTCAGAGATCGGCATGAAAAATGTATAAAAATTATTTGTCAACAAATCTCTAGACTAGTCTTCCAGGAGCCACAGAGGCAGCACCACCATGTGGTGTGCATAACCACGACAAAGGTGCCTAAGACTATGGTGAGAAACTTGATATGATTATGTTATGAATTTGTGAAGCAACAAAACCACGAGCAGCTTGCATTTGGGCACGTTTCAAGAGTTGTCTCTCTTTCTTATGCGTGTTTTGGTGCCTTCGTAGTGCCTGTGAGTTTGCGAATTCTCTGCAACAGTATTGGCACTCATATTTTATAGTAAAATACAATAACTATTTGGTTTTCTAAGCAAAATAATTGTTGCGTATGGATTTTATAGTTTGATATGTTTGTTTCTTAAGTGTATGACTGCTTAGGGTTATGAACTTATGGTTTCTCTTGTTTGTTTTGGTAGTATATAGGAGCTTGGACTAAATTATTGAAACATCCTTATCCTATGGCCTTTCCTTTGATCAGTACTAAATCTTATCCTATGTCCACCATAAAATATATATAACATGGGCATGGTATAAAGTAGATTCAGTGGGTAACATGGACATGGTAATTTTGTAGGCACTTATCATTTTGTTGTTTACATTGTCATTCACGATATTCATTGTTTGAGACTGTTAGTGAGCATTATCACAGGTACGAATGCAAAACATACTTTTCTTGGGTTGTTTTTTGTTAGAGTCCTTTTTTACGTTGTTTTATGTGATTAATGACTATTGTTTTGTATATAATTAATGTTCATCATGAGTGAACCTTAGATTTCCGTTTGAGATTGAATACAATGATTCTTGCGGATAGTTTGCATTAATCGTTGTATTGAATCATGAATTGTTCAATTGGACAGTTTGGAAAGAGTCATATTTTTATGGTAGATTCATTTGTTAAGGTTAAGATTATTTTGTTGCATTTGATTAAATTTCAGTAGAATGCATTTCTAGTTGTTCTTTAAGTGCATACTTGATTGTCGGAGAATTAATGTCACCACTTTCATGTCGTGTACTTGGAGATCAATGCGAAATACTGTCGAAATTTTGTCAAATTTAACAAAATAGACTTAACGTTGATGTATGAAGCTACAAAAAAAAAATGTCTTCCTGAATGGGATAGGGCCACACCTTTAATGAAAAAGTGAGATTTTCATGCATCGAATAACTTTGTGAGTATCATGGAGTTATTATTTAGATGGATCAAAGTTGGATGAATGAAAGTCGCATGAGCCCTACATATGAGGAAGGTGTGGAACAATTCTTGTAATTTTCTTCCGAAAGAAGTCGACTGGATGGGGATGGAAATTTTTTTGTCCTTGTATAAATTGTTTAAACGGGAGACGAAAAATACTGGATGACATATGAGAGCATCTATTGTGTGATGGGATTAAGAAGAATTATACAACATGGATATGACATGGTGAATTGACAAACATGCAGAGGGGGTCACAATCTGAACCATTTGATGTAGAAATGAGAGATCGCTTAGAGGATATGATTCGTGATCTTGGACAAAGAGTCTTTTCAGCAAGCACATGCCCCTATGTATGATACATTGCAAACTAATTCAAAAAAGCCTTTGTATCTGAGGTGCAAGAATTCCTTGAGCGATGTTCAGTCTGGTTAATGTGAAGGCCAGATATGGGTGGAGTGACAAAAGCTTTAGTTCACTGCTTCAAGTAGTGCACGATATGTTTCTAGAGGAAAACAGTTGCCAAAAAAGTTACTATTAGGCCAAGAAGATACTGTGTCCGATGGGTATGGAGTATCAGAAGATTCATGCTTGCCCAATTGATTGCATACTGTACAAACATGAGTTTGAAGAAATGCACAAATTCCCAAGGTGTGGGGTATCACAGTACAAAGTGAAGGATGATGACGAGTGCAATAGTGACGAAAACTCAAAGAAGGGCCCTCCAGCGAAGGTGTTGTGGTATCTTTGATCGAGGCCGTACCCGAATCAAATAAACATTAAAATGTAGTAACTAGGAAGTGATCCTAGGTCATTTCCCAACGAGCAATGATAAACCAAATGTTCATAACAGATAGTAGGAAATAGTAACAAATTAGGGCGGGGGGGGGGAGGGGGGGTTGTTTGCTTTTGTAAATTAAATAGCGAGTAAAATTGAATTAGAAAAATATCAGAATTAAAATACGTTGTTTCTCCTTAATTCACAAGCAAGTCTCTTATCCTAAGTTGCGAGAATTTATCCTTTATCAGTTTAACCACTTAATCCAACCCTAAATTAAATTACTAAGCGAAATTCAACATAAGGCATTCATTATGTGATTAAGCATCACATACACCAATTACTTACAAACGATCATTAAGCATGAACGTAAATTAAGCGCAGAGACAATTAATCAAGCACTAAGCATGCATGAATTAATAGGAACAAATTCAGAGTAATTAGTGAAGGGGAAAAACTGAACAGAATTTAACAGTAATAATAGAACCTCAAAGAGAACTGTGCTTGATCCTCAAGAGAAAGCAACGCTGGGGACTTAGCCTTCCATTAATCAATAGAGAACGAACTTATAAATTGAAGAACGAAATTTTATTGCTACTAGAATTGCAAAACGAAAAGATGTCTCAAAGAAAAGCCTAAAACTAAAAAACGAAAATAGGAGAGAGAGAGAAGAGAAAGGACTAAACTAGAACCTTGGTGCTGTTATATAGTTTTCCAGCCTCAAAGCTTACAAATCTGTTTTAAATCCAAGCCCATAAATAAAATCAAATCAAAACTAGATAAGATAAGATCTAGATGAAATAATATCTAGATGAGATCAAATCTAAATAATATCTAGATAAGATAAGATCTAATTTTGTAGAACAAAATAGTATGTCCTCTTCAAATCCAAGCCCAATTCTGGATTCAAGCCCAATGCTTCATTAATTCCTGAAATTAGATTTAAAACATCAAATTAGCTTAATGGGCCCAAATAATAAAACTGCCTAATTAATTTGACAATTAAAATTAATCAGTACTTAAAATGGTGCAAAAAGGGTTAAGAAATAGGAGAAATTAATGGCACATCAAAACCCCCCATACTTAGCCTTTTGCACTCCTGGGCAAAATGAAATAAAGAACAAAATCCAAGGATATCAAAGAAAGACAAACAAAACATTTACATATTTCTCAATGAACATCAAGGAATGAAAGGAATAGGTAACATCTAACATGAAGAGATCCAAAGAGTCAAGACATTCATGAAAATCATCCAAGCAACCCAATCATGGCAAAATAGTAAATCTGCTCAATAATGAAAAGTGATAAAGCCTCACAAGATATACACTCTATCTCTCAAGTGTCTAGACTACTGTTTACTCTCAAAGCACCCATGAAAACAAACACCACGTAGACTTGGCAAGATTCTAAAATTGACAATCAACCCATAAACACAAGCACATGAGGATCAAAAGGTCTTTTAAGGTTGTAATGGGGCCAAGGACAAGGTAGGGAAAAATATGGAATAAGTAGCTAAATCCCAAAGGAATAGAAGAGCAATGGGGAATAAGTGGAAATTAAGCACAAGTAGTAAACCCAAACCCTCTAATATCAACAAAATCAACCAAGGCTCCCAAATCAAGACCTTATTTATTCAACTTCACTTCTTTTCTTCTTCTTTTTTTTTCTTCTTTTTTTTTTTGAATAGTACGAATTTGCAGCAACTGAATTTTTTTTTATTTTTTTTATTATTTTTTTAGCAGTACAAAATTGAAGATTAAAGCAAGAACAAGGCAATATATATATACATCAAGCATGGCCAAAATAAAACATTAAGCATGGTAAAAAAATCATATCTTCCAATGAAACATACCCCCTCCACACTTATTCCCAAAACAATTCCAAAGCTCCAAAATTCCTTAAGGGTAAGGTGATTTCATGGTTTTTCACTTAAGGCTTGTAATGAGCTTCAAAACAAAGAAAGGGGAACATAGGCTCAAAGGGGCTATCAAAGGAATTAATTCAAGGTAAGTCCATTAGGCTAGAAGCTTATAAGAACAAAATTGCCTAAATCATTTCCAAATATGCATGTGAATTAGGAAGCATCAACAAGAATCAAGCCAAGGCTATTGTGCAAGCAATCAATGGGGCAAAACACACCAAAAGATTATGATGATGGATGGCTCAAATTCTCACAAAGGTAAACTTATCACTTTCAAATTGAGCTTTCAAAACTATCATGACATGTAGAGGAAAAACAAGGATTTCAAATCACAAAATGTCCAGAGACTTTTATTTTCAGAATAATTACCCATTACTTAAACATATCCCATAATTCAAAGACAAACATGCAAATTTAACACAACAAAACTAACAAAATTAAACTAGACCCCAACAAAACTAAAAAAATTAAACTAATTTAACACAACTAACAAAACTAAAACCAAAGAACACTCCCCCCCATACTTAAACAACACATTGTCCTCAATGTAGCACAAGTAAAAGATTGAAAGCAATTAAACCATCAAATAGAATCGGACAAATGCAATAAAAGTAAAGAAGGAGATAGGAAAGAAAAACTCCCTAAGTCATGGTGGAGGAAGAGTAGGGTGGAGTAAGGTGGAGTAAGGAAGTCTCTTCCACCACTATGTCCACTAAAGAAGGGTTTGTGAGGAATGGCTTAAGTCGGTGTCCATTGACCTTGAAGCTCTTGTGTGTGGAGTCGCTTTTGATCTCAACTGTACCATATGGAAAAACATTAGTAACAACAAAAGGACCAATCCACTTAGACCTCAACTTACCACTCATGAGTCCAAGCTTAGAATTATACAATAACACTTTTTGCACAACCATGAAGTCCTTCTTAATTATCATGCTATCATGGAACTTCTTGGTCTTTTCTTTGTAGAACTTGGCATTCTCATACGCTTCTAGGCAGATCTCATCTAACTCACTCAGTTGCAACTTTCTTTCCTCACCAGCTTGATCCATAGAGAAGTTGCAGGTCTTCACTGCCCAGTATGCTTTGTGATCAATCTCCACTAGAAGATTACATGCCTTTCCAAAGACAACCCGATAAGGAGGCATTCCTATGGGTGCTTTGTAGGCAGTCCTATGTGCCCAACGAGCATCATCTAGCCTGGTACTCCAATCTTTCATGTTTGGCTGCACAATCTTCTCTAAAATTCTCTTGATTTCCCTGTTAGAAATTTCTGCATGTCCATTGGTTTGGGGGTGGTATGGTGTGGATACCCTGTGTACAATCCCATACTTTTTAAGCAAGGCATGCATTGATTTGTTGCAAAAATGGGTTCCTTGATCACTAACGATTGCATTAGGTACTCCAAACCTGCAAAACAAATTAGATATGATAAAATCTACAACAACCTTAGCATCATTAGTTCTAGTGGGCTTGGCTTCCACCCATTTTGAAACATAATCAACTGCAAGGAGAATGTAAACATGACCAAAAGATACAGGAAAAGGGCCCATGAAATCTATGCCCCAGACATCAAACACCTCACAAAATAGCATAGGTTGTTGAGGCATTTGTTGTTGCCATGTAAGTGCACTTCCTGCTCTCTGACACTGTTCACAAGTGCTACAAATCTTCCACGCATCTTTAAAGATGGTGGGCCAATAGAAGCCACAGTCAAGCACTTTGCGAGTTGTCCTTTGAACACCCAGATGACCTCCCGATGCGGAAGAATGACAAAACTGCAGGACTAAGTCAGTCTCATGATCTGGAATGTATCGTCTAATGACCTGATCACTGCACAATTTCCACAAGTAGGGGTCATCCCAAATAAAATGCTTAGCATCACTTTTAATTTTATCTTTTTGAGCCTTAGATGCTAAGGGAGGAAAAACAGAAGCAACTAAATAATTAACAATGTTAGCAAACCAGGGAGTAGAAAGAGAATCAGAAATACTATACAATATATATAAATGATCATCCAGGAAATCATCCCGAATGGGTGAGTCCTCATCAGACACATGTTCGATCCGACTCAAATGATCAACAACTAAATTTTGTGCTCCGCTCCTATCACGGATCTCCAAGTCAAACTCTTGGAGCCAGAGCATCCATCGGATCAACCTAGGCTTTAAATCAGCCTTCTGCAACAAGTACTTTAAAGTTGCATGGTCAGTATAAACAATAATGCGAGTACCAAGCAAATAAGAACGGAATTTTTCAAGAGAAAAAACTATGGCTAGTAGCTCTTTCTCAGTAGTAGTATAATTCGCTTGGGCAGCATCTAAAGTCCTAGAAGCATAATATATCACCCTAGGCAATTTATCAATTTTCTAAGCAAGGACAGTCCCCAATGCATAATTGGATGCATCACACATAAGCTCAAAAGGGACTGTCCAGTCGGGTGTCTGGATGATGGGGGTGGTAGTCAGTGCTCTTTTGAGGTAATCAAAAGCCTCTTTGCATTTATCATCAAAGTCAAACTCCACCTCCTTTTGCAACAAGTTGGATAGTGGAAGGGCTACCTTGCTAAAATCTCTTATAAAGCGCCTGTAGAATCCTGCATGACCAAGAAAAGATCGCACCTCTCGCACGCAAGAGGGGTAAGGCAATTGTGAAATAACAAATTTTTGCAAGATCTACTTCAATGCCCTTATTGGAAATAATGTGGCCTAAAACTATACCTTGCTCAACCATAAAATGACATTTTTCAAAATTTAGAACAAGGTTAGTTTCAGTGCATCTATTCAAAACTTTTTCGAGACTATCCAAACAATCATCAAAAGAGGATCCATATACAGTGAAATCATCCATAAACACCTCTATGCAATTTTCTAAAAAATCACTAAAAATACTAATCATGCACCGCTGGAAGGTACTAAGGGCATTGCACAGGCCGAAAGGCATCCTCCTATAGGCAAAAGTGCCGAAGGGGCAGGTGAATATGGTTTTTTCCTAATCCTCAGGAGCAATAGTGATTTGCATATGACCAGAAAAACCATCAAGGAGACAGTAGTGAGATTTACCTGCCAGGCGTTCAAGCATCTGATCAATGAATGGCAGTGGAAAAATGGTCCTTTTTGGTAACCTGGTTCAGCCTCTTATAGTCAATGCATACTCTCCAACTGTTCTGCACCCGAGTAGGAATCAGCTCATCCTTCTCATTTTTTTATCACGGTGAGGCCGGTTTTCTTCGGAACTACCTGGACGGGACTCACCCATTGGCTGTCGGAGATAGGATAAATGATTCCAGCTTGCAAAAGCTTGGTTATCTCCTTCTTCACTACATCAAGAATCACCGGGTTGAGTCTTCTCTGTGGCTGTCTTACTGGTTTAGCCCCATCTTCTAAATTTATTTGATGCATACATGTGGATGGGCTAATACCAGGAATGTCTGCCAGGGTCCAACCTATAGCCTTCTTATGCTTCTTGAGAACAGATAACAGCTTCTCCTCTTGCCCATCAGCAAGGGAGGCAGATATAATTACTAGAAAACTTTTGCTATCATCCAAGTAAGCATATTTTAAATTTGATGGCAGAGGCTTCAATTCTGGTGTGGGCAGCTGGATAGTGGTAGAAAGGGATGGTTTCTCAGCCTGTACCTCATAAAGAAAGTCAAAGGTATGTGTACTTCCTGAAACATGGTTAGTTCGATCTGACTCTATAAAATCAATCTCAAGAGGTAAAACATCACCAGACATGTAATCAATATCTAATTCAGATTCACTCTCAGCATCAAATTCAGACATATGATCAAGTGCAAATTCAGATTCAATGCATGAAGAGTGACAGGCATGCAGATTAGAATGAAGATCCGTCATGTATTCATCAACAATATGGTCAATTATTTCAACACGAAATACAGAGAGATCTTCAGATGGGTGTTTCATAGCATCAAGAATATTAAAATGAACAGTTATATCACCAAACTCCATAGTAGTGTGCTTGCATATACATCTATCTTAGTTCTAACAGTTTTCATAAAAGGTCTGCCTAGAATGATGGGAACTGATCCTTTAGAAAATCCTTCCTCCATATTCAAAATATAAAAATCAATAGGGAAAATCAGTTCACCAACTTTAACTAAGACATCCTCTATGAAACCAGTAGGATAGGCAACACTTCTATTTGCTTTATTGCATCCAGTAGAGGTATGTTTACCTCTACTTTTCTAAATGTTTCCAAGATCTCCTTCTCTGTGTCTTCCATTTTTTTGTTGGAAATTGCTCTTGGAGGGAATGGAAGAGGGATATGCTGCTTCTCTTTAGATTCACCTGCATTGAAATTGTTAGGTAACTTACTCTTTAAATTTTTGTCATCATCTTTTTCTGGAGTAGAGTGAGGTTGGGCAGGTTCATTGGCGGATGAGGAAGATGCTACTGGTTGAGGTCCTTGACACTGTTTTCCTGACCTCAATGTAATGGCACTCACATTTTTGGGATTCTGGACAGATTGAGAAGGTAATCTATCAGAATTTTGGGACTGTTGTTGATTTAACTGTGTAGCCAATTGTCCCATCTGATTAGTTAAGCTCTGAATGGAGGCTCTGGTCTCTTGTTGAAATTGCATGTTTTGCATAGTCATTTGCCTCACAAGTTCTTCAAGGGAAGGTTGCGGAGGGGCCTAAACTATTTGTTGTTTCTAGGGCTGTTGCTGTTGTTGCTGCTGGATTGGTGGAGGAATGTATGGTCTACTTGCTGTTGTTGTTGTTGTTGCTGCTGTTGTTGTGAAGGATTCGACCATCTAAGGTTGGGATGATTCCTCCATCCGGGCTTGTACCTGTTGCTGGAGAGGTCATAATTGTTTTGTTGTGGCTGATTTTGCTGCTGAGGTTAAGGAGGTCTGTTGTAGATGTTTGCAGCATAAGCTTCAAGCTGTTCAATTGCTTCAGATTGTTGCACAGAAGGGCAAAGGTCTGTGTGGTGGTTGGCAGAGAAGCATAAACCACAGAGTCTGGCAACAGGTGCAGATTTTTCATTCATGGCCAGTTGGGTTACCAGGTTAACCAAGGCATCTAGTTTACCTTCAAGCTTCTTAGTCTCTCCTGATGAGGATGAATTTGTGGCTACTTCATGCACTCCTCTAATGACAATAGCATCACTTCTGGCACTAAATTGTTGGGAGTTGGAAGCCATCTTCTCAATTAAATTTTTGGCTTCAACAGGGGTCATGTCTCCAAGGGCTCTACCACTGGCAGCATCTATCATACTTCTCTATGTTGTTGAGTCCTTCATAAAAATATTGAAGGAGAAGCTGCTCAGAAATCTGGTGGTGAGGGCAACTAGCACATAATTTTTTAAATCTCTCCCAGTATTCATATAGGCTCTCTCCACTGAGCTGCCTAATGCCTGAAATATCCTTTCTGATGGTCGTGGTCTTGGAAGCAGGGAAAAAATTTCTAAGAATACTCTCTTGAGGTCATCCCAGCTCGTGATGGACCTTGGAGCAAGGTAATATAGCCAGTCCTTTGCCACTCCCTCTAAAGAATGTGGAAGGCCTTCAGAAATATGTGATCCTCCTGGACATTTGGTGGTTTCAAGGTGGAGCATACAATATGGAATTCTTTCATATGCTTGTGTGGGTCTTCACCTACAAGGCCATGAAACTTTGGAAGCAAATGGATCAGTCCAGTTTTAAGAACATATGGTACATCTTCATCAGGGTATTGGATGCACAAGCTTTCGTAGGTGAAATCAGGTGTAGCCATTTCCCTTAGAGTCCTCTCACAGGGTGGAGGTTGTGCCATGTTCTCATAATGTTCAAAATCATAATGTTCAAAATTATAATGCTCAAAATCACCAATAACAGAATGCTCAGGATGCTCAAAAGGTACTAAATGATGTCTAACTAATCTATGAAATGTCCTATCTATATCAGGATCAAAGGGTTGTAAGTCAGATGAATTCCTCTAGTCATACACTAAATTCAGCATGCACAATTAGTTGCCTTCTTATGCAAGTAACAGTGTAGGTTTGAACTACAGTTACCATTAAATGATATCCAAATGACTTGAAATTTTGTGAGAAACCTTATAAAATGATGAGAAGATAGCACAAAAAATTTGAAACGAAAATTCAAAGTCTAACTATATAAGCTAAAAATGATAAGTTAAGAAAAATAAGAGAATAATACTTGGAAAATAAAAAACTTTTGACAGAATTTCAATTTTTGGAAGAAGGAGACCTCAGCTGGCCTATGGCCGGTTTCCATGGCATGGGAAATTTTTTTCTACCCCAAATACATATATAATAATTGTCATTCTGATACCCGGAGCAAAAGTTATGGTCATATGAAGTTTTGACAAAAATCAAATTTGCTACTTTTTTGGAACTTTCAAATCTGACCAAACTAAGGGCTCTAGCTATTTTTCCCACAAAATATGGATCAAAAGATGTGACCACAAAAAAAATTCAGCCAAAAATAACAACTCTAGCTACCAAAACAAAAAATCTAATTAATTCAGCAAGGGTGGTCGCTAAAATCCTGGCTACCTGATTTCCACTACTACTCTGTTTTGCCGCAAGCAAAAGTGGTCGCTAAATCCGTCGCAAAACACTATTCACAGCAAAACACCAAAACTGAAACAGGGGAAGCGCTTAACAGAAAAACTAAAACAGAACACACACTAAACAAAATACCAAGACACTAAACAACACTAACTAACACACACACTAACACAACACTAACACAAGAATTAAACACTAACACGACACTAGCTATTATGAACCTTTGGACACTGCTCCCCGGCAACGGCGCCAAATTTGATCGAGGCCGTACCCGAATCAAATAAACATTAAAATGTAGTAACTAGGAAGTGATCCTAGGTCGTTTCCCAACGAGCAATGATAAACCAAATGTTCATAACAGATAGTAGGAAATAGTAACAAATTGGGGGGGGGGGGGGGTTGTTTGCTTTTGTAAATTAAATAGCGAGTAAAATTGAATTAGAAAATATCAAAATTAAAATACGTTGTTTCCCTTGATTCACAAGCAAGTCTCTTATCCTAGGTTGCGAGAATTTATCCTTTATCAGTTTAACCACTTAATCCAACCCTAAATTAAATTACTAAGCGAAATTCAACATAAGGCATTCATTATGTGATTAAGCATCACATACACCAATTACTCATAAACGATCATTAAGCATGAACGTAAATTAAGCGCAGAGACAATTAATCAAGCACTAAGCATGCATGAATTAATAGCAACAAATTCAGAGTAATTAGTGAAGAGGAAAAACTGAACAAAATTTAACAGTAATAATAGAACCTCAAAGAGAACTGTGCTTGATCTCAAGAGAAAGCAACGTTGGGGACTTAGCCTTCCATTAATCAATAAGAACGAACTTATAAATTGAAGAACAAATTTTATTGCTACTGGAATTGCAAAACGAAAAGATGTCTCAAAGAAAAGCCTAAAACTAAAAAAACGAAAATAGGAGAGAGAGAAGAGAGGACTAAATTAGAACCTTGGTGCTGTTATATAGTTTTCCAACCCCAAAGCTTACAAATCTGTTTTAAATCCAAGCCCATAAATAAAATCAAATCAAATCTAGATAAGATAAGATCTAGATGAAATAATATCCAGATGAGATCAAATCTAAATAATATCTAGATAAGATAAGATCTAATTTTGTAGAATAAAATAGTTTGTCCTCTTCAAATCCAAGCCCAATTCTGGATTCAAGCCCAATGTTTCATTAATTCCTAAAATTAGATTAAAAACATTAAATTAGCTGAATGGGCCCAAATAATAAAACTTCCTAATTAATTTTGACAATTAAAATTAATCAGTACTTAAAATGGTGCAAAAAGGGTTAAGAAATAGGAGAAAATAATGGCACATCAATCTTCCATCCATTCCAAGGTTTAAGCATTTGTTTGCTAATGGAGACGACGCAAAAGACCTTACATGGCATGCAAATGGGAGAAACTGCGATGGAATGCTCCGTCATCCGGTTCATTCCTCCTAGTGGAAGAAGATTGATAGTTTGTATCCAGATTTTGGCAAAGAGGCAAGAAATCTTAGGCTTGGACTTGCCATTGATGGAATGAATCCATATGGCAGTTTAAGAACTCAACATAGTTCGTGGCCAGTTTTGCTAGTAATTTACAACTTGTCTCCTTGGTTGTGCATGAAACAAAAATACATGATGTTGTCTATGATGATATCGAGCCCATGACAACCAAGAAATGACATCGATGTTTATCTCAATCCCTTGATTGAAGACTTGACAAAGTTATAGGACGAGGGGGTTTTAGTGTTTAATGGGTTTCAAAATGACACTTTTCATTTGCGTGCAATGCTTTTTTGTACCATTAATGACTTTCCAGCATATGGGAATTTGAGCGGGTACAATGTTAAGGGCCATCGTGCATGCCCCACCTGTGAAGAAGACACAAGTTACATACAACTAAAACATGGTAGAAAAACAGTATACACTAGGCATCGACATTTTCTGAAACCTTATCACCCTTACCAGCGATTGAAAAAAGCATTTAATGGAAGTCAAGAGCATGAAAGTGTGTCGATACTGTTAACTAGTCACCAGGTCTTTTAGCAGGTTCAACACTTGAATACTATATTTGGAAAGAACCAAAAGAAGGAAAAAAGTAAGACTTGAATATGGAAGAAAAGGTTGATTTTGTTTGATCCTCCGTACTGGTCTGATCTAGATGTTAGACATTGTATTGATGTTATGCATGTAGAGAAAAATATATGTGATAGTGTCATTGGGACGCTCCTTAACATTCAAGGCAAGACGAAAGATGGTTTGAATACTCGTCAAGATCTAGCTGAGATGGCTATACGAGCCCAGTTACATCCAAGGTCTGGTGGTAAAAAAATATACTTGCCTCTAGCTTGTCATACTTTGTCCAGAAAGGAGAAGATGAGTTTTTGTCAGTGTTTGCGCTGTGTCAAAGTCCCACAAGGATACTCTTCAAATATTAAGAGCCTTGTGCAGTTGAAATATCTTAAGTTGGTAGGCTTAAAGTCTCACGATTGCCACATCTTAGATGCAACAATTGTTAGTCGTGGCCATGCGAGACATTTTGCCTAACAAAGTCAGGCTTGCCATAACTCGGTTGTGCTTATTCTTCAATGCCATATATAGCCAAGTTCTTGATCCTGTGAAGTTAGATTAGCTGGAAAATGAGGTTGCCATTATATTGTGTCAGTTAAAGATGTATTTTCCTCCTGCTTTCTTCGACATCATGGTTCACTTAATTGTTCATCTGGTCAGAGAAATCAAATGTTGTGGTCCTGTTTATTTGCGGTGGATGTACCTGGTTGAGCGATACATGAAGATCTTAAAAGGGTATACAAAGAATCTACACCATCCGAAAACATCTCTGGTGGAAAGGTACATTGCAGAAGAAGCTATTGAATTTTGTTCAAAGTACATTGAAAAAGAAAAACTTGTTGGGCTTCCCGAGTCTCGGCATGACGTAAAAGTGGGAGGTAAGGGTTCAAGAGGACTACATGTTATCACTCCAAGTGTAGAAGATTTGCAACAAGCTCATTTGTATGCATTGAATAACTGTAATGAAGTTTTTCCATACATACTTTGCCATGAAGGTTTGGTGAAGGAAAATAATCCAAAAATGTCGAAGAACAGAGTGTTGAAAGAGCATAACAAGACTTTCCTAAATTGGTTTAAAGATACAATCTTTGGTGACGATAATGCTTTTGAAACATTAAGAAAGCTAGCAGATGAGCCTAAAAGAAATGTTATAATTGGGCAAGGATATGATATAAACAAGTATTCTTTCTATACAAAAGCACAAGATGAAAAAAGTACAATGCAAAATAGTGGGGTTACCCTAAGGGTTGAATCTCAACACTTCGATAGTGTACATAATGACAATCCCCGTGTAGCTTCCATCCCTTACTTTGATTTCATTGAAGAAATATAGGAGCTTAACTATGTCAAATTCACTGTCCGTGTTTTCAAATGTAAGTGGGTTGACAACAATATCGATGTGCGGACTGATGATGTAGGATTTACATTGGTAGATCTTAAGAAACTCGCTTACCAGAATGACCCATTCATCATGGCAGAACAAGCTAAACAGGTATTTTATGTTCAAGACCCTTGTGATGAAATGTGGTCAATGGTTCTACACAAGAAAACATTTGGTACTTCATTTCAGTTAATGTTGAAGATGATGATTCACTCATTGATACTTATGTTAGTCCTTTGTTCACACAAATCTCGCCTAACATCATCGGAGAAGAAGAAGTTGACTAAGTTCATGCAAATCATAATGATCATGATGAAGGAGAATTAATTAACATCATCTAATGTAATTTTTTTTAGATGTACTTCATTTCAGTTTATTCAGTTACATAACATAAAATAGTTTTATTATCATTTTTCAAATTAATGTTTTTTTCTTAATAGACAAATGGCTACACCACCTAGCTCCCCTCCTCCTCCTCCTCCTACTAATTCAACATCACATTCACCTTCTACCATGAAGAGGACAAGAAAAGCGACCCGGCTGAGATCATTGGCTACTAGACCAGTTGGGGCAGAGAGACCCCTGGTCCATGTGGATCCTGCAACTGGGAAAGCCAACGGTCCCCACAGATAAAAGTTAAGAACATATTTGGGGATCGTCGCTTGCAATAAAGTGGATGTGACGTACGAGAATTGGAAACAAGTCCCTGTTGCCTAGAAGGATTTGATATGGAAGGATATTCAGCTATTTGACGTAAATGTTGCATGTTGTTGATTAATAATAAAATTGTTATTTATTAACAATAAAATGTAATTTTTGTTTGTTAGGTTGAATTTGATATCCCTAAAGCATCTTATTTGAGGACGAAAAAGAAAATACTTTAGACCATGGGGGAGCGGTAGAGACAGTTCAAGTCTGATTTGATGTCGAAATGGACACTTGCAACCGACAAGGATGGTGTCGATGACACTGTTTGTGAAAAGTACGACATTAGAAGGAAAAGTAGACCCAATTTTGTCAGAGCCACAAAGACCCTTCGTGGAAGGTAACTTTGTGATTTTCATTGTTTTAAAAATTAAATTTACTTATTATTGTCAGTAATAATAACTTTGGATAATGTTTAATTTTTAAAGGATGTGCGAAAGAAAGCACGGGCCATTCAGAAACAAAATAGTGCCCCTCATGTGTTGTCTCGTGGAGGTTATGAATTTCTAGAAAATAAGTTGATGGATGAGAAGAAAAAGAAACAACTGGAGGAAGCTGCTAAATTCGGAAGCACTGACACCGTCATTGATCCTCCATCTCCCATCAGACGACACGTGAAGAAGAAGATGGCCCGCACCAAGAAAACTGGTCAAATGACGTCTGAGGAAGCAAAGAAAATTGCTGACAAGATTGTAAGTCACTTTCAATTGTCAATTGTAGTTATCTATGTTTATTGTGTGATTGAGTAAACCAATAGATGTGTTCATTACAAAATTCCTTGGAGGAGCATGCCTCACAGGGTTCCTTTGTCGTGTGCGTGCTGCTGGAGCTGGTGTCACAATCAAACAATACTTTGGACCGACTCCAAGGACCTCCCGCTCGTCTTCATCCATGACTCCCAAAGACCTAGAGTAGCTGACGTAAAAAATCAAGGACCAACTAGAGGAGTTGATCACAGAAAAAGTGATTCGACAACTAATGTTGTCCTTTAGCCAGATGCAATCCTAGTTTCAATCACAGTTGCAATCACAGGGGCTCACACTATCTCCTAAGCCTGAGGTTGGTCCTTCAAGTGCTCGTGTTAGCACAAAGGAGAGTTGTGTTGATCTCTCAGGGAACGACCTAGACAGGGTTGACTTTGAGAAATGTGGGTTGTACATCGAAGAAAATCCTTCCCGCCTGGTTGCCCTAAGAAGACTTTATGAGAGGTCGACAACCGTTCACAACATCCCTTTACGCAATGATCAAGTCAAGGTTGGTGTTGAGGAAGTTAGAGATGCAGATGTTCCCATTCCTGTACCCACTCAAAAGGTTCAATTAGTGGGGCAGACACTTAACACTTTTGTTGGTTGGCTGACACATCTTGTCAAGGGTTTATTAGAACAGGTATTTCACAGTCATTAAATGTTTTTTTTTCAATTAAAGTGTTCACTGTCATTAAATTATCTTAATTAACTGTGTTGGATAAACAGAGAGCTGTGGGATTGGCGAAACATGTTGATAGGTCGGATCATGATGTCGATGATCCCCTATATCTGATGACATTGACCATCTCATAGCTTTTTCTAAAGTCGTTGCAGGTTATGTGGGATACTACCATGTTTGAGGTGTTTAATGACAACTTCCCCTTGTACATAAAGCTTGAAGATTTGTTTGAAATAGCACACAGTGGTCAATATCTCAGCATCTCTGTTATAAAATTATGGATTATGTAAGTCACTTTGCATTATTGTTTATTACCTAACTTATTATTTTAAATTCATACATAATTTACTTTATTTTAACAACAATGGGCATATGACTGAGACAATTATGCAAATGGGGAATGCCGATGTGTATGGATTCCTCGAGCCACAGTCCATACAGAGATCTGGGCAATCACATTTTGAATCAGAAAGTTATATTAAGAACTGGATGCAGAATTCAAAGAAGGATGTGTACCAAGGAGCCTACTTGAATGTGTAAGTTAAACTAAACAAATGAATTTAAATAATGTATAATAGTATAATAACTTATATTGTTCTCCAGTGCAATGCACATTGACAAATGGTCGTCATTTTGCCTAAGAAAAATGTTGTCATCTGGTTTTGTTCGTTGCATAACAGGCCAAACAACTACCTGAAAGGAATTATTAACAGGTCAGTTATATTTTTCAATACATTTACATTAGCATTAGTTGGGACTTGGGAACATCAATATTTTAATTGTACAATACACATCCATGTTTGTATTGAACAGTGCTTTGAAAGTATTTGACGATACTCTACAAAGTAAATCTAAGGCTGCTGCTAGGTGGATTGTTATTAAAGTAAACCATTTAAACAATGTTTGTAGTTATATTTTAATACTGTGTAGACTAATTTGTACTCAATATTGAATATCTAAATTTCATAATGTATTTAGTGTAATAGACAAAAAAGGAAGCACTAAGTGTGGGTATTACATCATGCATTGGATGTCAACTATAATCTTAGGAATTTCAAGAATAATTGGGAAACGGTAATTGTTTAATTCAAACATATTTCATTTTGTTATAATTGGTATTATATATTATTAACTTATGTTTTATTATATCATGTATTATTTCAATGATGCTAGACCATTGGAACTAGAGAGATTGAAGACTCTTCGCATCTAGTGGACAAGCTATTATTTGAAAGTTAAGAATGAAACAATTAGTGTTTAAGTAATTTTGGAATTGTAGTTTAGTTAATTTACATTTTTTATAATTCGTGTTATATGCACATTAAATATTCTTTTAATTCATAGTAAATATTCAATTTTTATGGAATTTCTACTAAAAACTGTTTGAAAACGGAATGAAAATTATTTTTTGTGGTTCTACTTTTAATTTGTAGGTTAATTTGGAGTTATTAAAAAAACAGACAACACATTAAAAAAAAATCCAAAAACATTGGTTTTTAGTAAAAACCAATGTTGTATGTATATATTAACATCGATTTTTTCAAAAATCAATGTGAAGTTTCATTCACAACATCAGTTGTTATAAAATCGATGTTGTTGTTGTTGTTGTCGAACATACAACATTGGTTATTACCAAAAACCGACGCGGTTATCAGACAACAACATCGATTTTTAGTAAAAAACCGTGGTTTTTACTAAAAATCGATATTGTATATATATATATTAACATCGGTTTTTCTAAAAACTTATTTTGTATGTATAAATTAACATTGATTTTGGTAAAAATCAATGTTAATGTGAAGATATATGACTTTTTTTTATAATTCTTATTATATAACATCGATTTTTTTAAAAATCGATGTTGTCATTTTTATGTTAACATTGGTTTTGAAAAATCGATGTTAATGGTATTACTTTCATCATCGGCACTTTTAACATCGATTAAGTCCTTAATAATCGATGTTAAAAGATACCCGATACCCTCTTTATTGATAAATAATAAATGTACCCTTTTTTGCTATTTTATTAATAATTTTACTTTTTTTTTTTCAATTTCCTTCCATCTTTTCACTAGTTCAAATATCCCTCTCACTTCTCATTCTTTCTTTTACTTCTCCCACCGTTACTTATTATTTGCTTTCCTATTCTCCAACAACGTTCTTTGTTTCTCTTCCCTATTCCTCTACGTCCTGTTAAGTTGAGTGAAGTGGAAAAAAAATTATGAAAAAGGATGAAAGAGAGTAAAAAGTTAAATTGTTTGGTTTAGATGAAAGAAAGTATAAAAAAGATGAAATATTTAAATTAAAATTGTTCAAAAGATAAAAAGAAAATACTATGCAGTTCTCATTTTATCCCAATTTAAAAGAATTTATTCTTTTTTTTTACTCTAAAAACATTTTTTAAAATGAAGAGGCATATATTTGAAGGCATAATATGCCTTATAAAATCCATAAAAAGGAAGTTTGAAGGAATGACTATTGGTGCGCTTGTTGGGATAAGTAACAAAATCGAGGGTGATTCGTGATGGTAGTGATTAATCACGGATTGTTAATACGGTGCAAACAAAGGGAATGCGAAACAAGTAGGTATCACGTTATTTAAAAGGTCAGATTTACAAGTTACGGGCTACAAAAACGGTTGTTTCGAAAGGTTAAAATTATAAGCAAATCATTATGTTCTTTCAACGCTTTTCATCTCATTTTTAAGGAAAAAGTGAATTGCTTAGTTCCAAACAAATTTAGTCACTTTCATCTGAACCAAACAATAGGTAAAATTCTCATTCATCTTCTTTCTACACAATTTCAATCTCACTTCTCCACTTTCATGTCAATCGAACAAGGTGTTAATCATTTGACTTTTCTTTCCCCAATAGTACTCTTCCTCCATGAAAATAATTTGTATTACTTTTAATCAATCAATATAACTTCCATACACGACTTTTTTCTACCTCATTTTTTTTAACCCAACATTATAGTGTTTGGTCCTGCTGAAAATTTTCTCTAAGTTGTTTTGTCATTTATGATTCAAGAGAGGACTGCTCGGCAGGGAACTTTCCGAGAGCAGGGCTTACAAAGGGAACTCAAATTGAAATGCTTTCAAAGTAACTTGGCCTATTGATCTTGATGGATGATGATGCACTATTATGTGCATTGTAAATGTTCAAAGTCTAACACGAGTCATATGAGTATATTTTATCACATGTTCTTTAATCTCAAATTAATATTAGAATATTTGTCGATCCCTCTCGCTAATAAACTAATCATTGATATTTATTGATGAAAAAAATTACAACTAGTGGAGACGTGTGTAATCAATGTGGTGAGAAAGATTTCATATATTGGCGAGAGTCATCTGAATAATCTATTGCCAGGATACATCGTCCTACTCTGAAATTGGAGGAGTGCAATTTAGCAATTAAAAAGATATTTTGGGGAATAAAAAATGAGTTTAAATTCTATTTATAAAATAACGTAACTAATATATATTTTAAACTAATCATAAATGATTAAATGATTTTTAACATAATTATTATAAAATTCAATAAATTTATTATCAATGAAAGTTTATGATCACATAGTATATACTGTTTAATTAGAAGGAAACTAGTCTCTATAAATATAAAATCTGTCCAGCAATACCATGGGCCTTATATCAGGCCATTCAGCTAGGTAATTCCATCTCAACAACGTCTATTTTGAAGTGAACTCAGATTTTAGAAGAAAATTTAATCAGAAGATTTGCTTCTCAAACAGCAATACCAAATATTATTAACAGGTGTCGTTTATCTTTTAATCAACTTTCCAATTTTGGAATGAATTTTGTAAGACGACAAGCGAATCTCATAACTCACACCCTTACAAAAGCTTTAAGATTTTATGCTCGCAGTCAGTTCTTTAATTATGTTCCCAAATTATATTTACGATTTTCTTATGAATGAGAAATCATAGTTTTCTGTTTGTCAAAAATAATATGTCCATTCTCCACTTTGTTTGCTGTTGTTGCTTTCTCATGCAATGTAAGTTATTTTTTATGTATTTTTACTTCACTTGCTGTCTCTCTATCACCTGCTCTCTTTTTCTTACTTTTTCTGTGATTGTGTGTTCAAAGCGCAGTTCGATGGTTCTGGTAATTACAACTGATGACTTATCAGCATAAATGTAACCCTACGATTTGCCTAAGATATCATTCTTTTAATTTAGCGTTTTGGATTTGGTTATTTAAATACCGACCCGTGTTTGTAACTTAGTATCCATCATATCCTAACTTGGGATATTATATAATAATCTGGGCCCCTCTACTCTATTCCATCTTGTTTCTGCAAGAGATAAGGATTCGAGAGGGATAAGACTTTTGGCAGGTTTTGTTTATTTTTGTACAATGACAAATCGCGATGAATATATGAAGATGCCTCTTCTTTTAATACATTTCCTGTACGTTCATTTGAAAAGAAGAAAAAGGACAACTATTAGGAGCCATTGGTTCGGCCTTTACTTTTGGTTGCATATAATACTACTATATATTATATTTATATTAACTTACTGATATGCGTGTGTTGTGCGGATATTAAAATCATTTTTAAATTTATAAGAGTATTTTTTAATGTTATTTTGAGTTTTTAATATGTTTTTTAATTATTTAATTTAAATTTTATTCGGGTTGTTAATAAATATGTTAATATATTTTTCTATGCTCACATGTTCTATAAAATTATGATTATTGAGGTTGTTATTTTAGGTTGGATTTTTTTCACTTTAATAATATTTTCCGTGTTCCCTTTTGATTACGGGTGTTTATGGTGATTTGATGGAATTTTATCTTAAAATTAAAAGTAAAAATTAGTACATAATACTTACTTTCAAGTTCAACTATTGTAATGATTAAACTTAAAAAAAAAAACAGTAAAAGCGCATTCATAATAGTTGCTTTCGATTATGAAAACTTAGAAAGCAAATATTTAACAATAAAACACTAATTGCAATAATATTTTTAAGGATGTTCGTGGTGTGGTATGGTTTAGATTGATTTCCGTGTGTCAAACTACGAATCAAATTGAACCACGTTTGAAAAATAGAAAAAACTAAACCAAATATACAATAGAAATGTGTTTCCATTTCACATAGCTATTAAAAAAAATATAACAACGGAAGCATGTTTATATTGTACATTGCTAGTTACACATTGGAAATGTTTTTCCATTGCGTGAATGGGAGTGACAAAAAAAATAGCACAATGAAAACAAACTTCTGTTGTGCAACTAGCAATGTACAACATAAACACATTTCCATTTTGTTTCATGTCAGTGGGCAATTTGGGAATACCATGAAAAGGCACCATGTGGGTAATGCCAATAACAAATTAGATAGTACGAATAGCAGTAGCCTTGTGAGTGCTGGTAGTATGGGCCTTTTTCTTTTCCGGTCCATCTTTGGGGTTGACTGTGTCGTGGAGAATATGGGTTGTATCTGGTGAATGAAGTCGTGATGTATGAACATTTTACACCGTCTACCACATTAAACAGCAAATGAATCATGTTCATTATACTTTGAATATATGACCTAAATTTATTCGTATATTTGAATGTGTTCGGTTCGTCTCTATCATAACCTATACAAATATGACACAGCTTGATGACAAATATGAAGTTATACTAGACTGTGTAGAATTCCTTGTAAACTTTGTATGCATTCTAACAAGGAATTCAATAAATAGCAAAAGCTATATTCTTTGGGTTACTGAATTCTCTTGAATTTCTCTCACAGGTATCATTTTTTGAAGAAGAAATAAATCAGGAGAAGAGAGATTTTCTAATTTCAAGGTAATTTAATATTTAATCAATACTCCAATTTCCTATTATCATTTTTTTACACCATCATTTTTTCAAATTATATAAATTTTAAAAAATTTAAAATCAAAAAAAATTTTAAATTTATTCATAAATAAAATTTCATGTACTCATAATTTCTAAGAATGCAACAAATTAAGTAAAAATAAAGTGCCTTGAAATTTTGGAATGATGAAGTTTTCAGCGATAAAATTTCAAGCATTCGCTCTAGGACAGTGCAACATCTTTGTTCTGATCGGTTTATAAGACAGTACAACATCTTTGTTCTGACTCGGTTTTTATGTGTGTCTAAATATGTGACACAGCTTGATACAAATATGAAAACTTTGGATGCATTAATTTCATCACCATTTTCTATTTTCACTTAATTTAATTGAACTCTTCTCGGATCGTACCAGGAACTCTTATAAATGATATTCATTTTATTTAATCTGAATTAGAAGTATCTTTTATTTAAGTATAAATATTTACTGCATGGCTCAAACTAATTCTCCAAAGCATCAGTCCAAACTTTTTGCCTTAATTCACCTCTCATATATTACTATTGTTACTAGCTACCACCTATGACGTAGAATTTTAGATTAAGTGAATGAATTTAGTGAGAAATTTAAATTTTAGTAGTATTAAGATTTTAAAAGTTGAAAAAAAATTAAAATCTGATTTTTGCTTTTATAAATTTTAAAATTTAAATTTAATAACTAAATCAAATAAACCTTTATAAAATGTAATACTAATATTACTAAAATTAAACCGATAATTTATATTAGTGATTGTTTTTACAGAATTAAATTAGTGATTATGATAGTAAATAAGTACATACTTCATAATTTTATATATTATATAAGTTAGTGTGAAAAATTAAGATAAATATATAACTCGTGGCACCAATCTCGGATCATAATCCAATTCTTGTTGAAGCTTTTTCATCAGAAAAGAATGACTTTCAAGAAGTCATTTCGATTCGAAAATGCCTGGCTCTTAGAGGACAAGTTAGAGAATGTTGTGAATGAAGAGTGGAATGTGGAGGTGTTCTCAAAGCTCAAAAAATGTGCTAATAATTTGGAACAATGGGGTTAGGAGAGGAGGAAGAAGTTTCGACTTGAGGTTGATGGCTTAAAAAGGGAATTGGAGAGGTGCAAGAATTTTGATGATGTTGACTTGGTGACAAGAGTTAATTCATAAAGTTTGTTTGGATGGAGCAATTCAGTAAGGGAATTCATTTTTTTCAAGGAATTTAAAATAATTCATGATAAAATAGTTTGTTTGGATAGAATATTTAAAAGGAAATTTATATTTTTTGGTATTTTTATAAATCATTTTGATTGACTAAAACGGTGAGATTTTAAATTCTCTCAAAACATATGGAATTTGAAATTCTTTTTTCAGAGATGCTCACTCTAACTCACGTTCTTGCTTGCGACTCTTTCTCACTCAACAATTCCAACTACAGGTGACCAAAGTTTTTACGACCGACATCGACATAAATTATATTTCACTAACGTTGGTCGAAGATTTTTTGGTCAAAATTTTTTTGTATGATGTCAACCAAAGTTATTTTTTGTTGATATTGGCTAAGATTTTTTTTAGATGATGTTGGTTAGGATTATTTTCTCACTAATGTCAATCATGGAAATTTTTTGCTGACGTCGCCCAAGGATTTATTTGGCTGTTGTCATCCAGGTTTTTTCAATTTATGTTGACCAATGATTTTTTTGCCCGACGTTGGCTAGATTTTTTTGGTCAACGTCAACTAGGGTTTTCTAGCCAACATCAGCCAAAACTTTTTTTTAGCCAATATCGGCTAGGGTTATTTTTCAGTCGATGTTAGCTAGGGTATTTTGGCTAATGTCAACTAGATTTTCTTAGTCGACATCGGTTAGGATTTTTTTGCCGACATCGACTAGGGTTTTCTGGCTGACATCAGCCAGAGCTATTTCTTAACCACATTAGCTAGGTTTTTTGGTTGCTGTTGGCTAGGATTTCTTCTGTTAACATCAACTAGGTATTTTTGACCGACATCAGGTATAACTATTTTTAGTCGACATCCACTAGAGTTTTTTCGGTCGACATCGATCAGAGCTATTTTTTAGTCAACATCAGCCAAAGCTATTTTATAGCCGATGTTGGGTAGGGTTTTTTTGTCTGACATTGGTCAGGGCTATTTTTTAGCCAACTTCAACTAGGAATTTTTCGGTCAACATTGACCAATGATATTTTTTGACCGTCATCGGGTAGGTTCTATTGGTCGGCATTGACCAAGCTAGTTTTTAGCCGATATTAGGTAGATTTTTTTGTCAACGTCTGCTAGGATTTTTTTGGCCGATGTGGGCTAAAAATAACCTTGGTCAATGTCGTTCAAAAAGATCCTAGCTGGTGTCGGCCAAATAAACCCTAGTCGATGTTGGTAAAAAAAACCAATGTTAGTCGAAAAATAGCCCCGATTGACATCAACTGACAAATATTCCCGACATACTTTGACAAAAAAAAAAAACCTTATTTGATGTCGACCAAAAAATAGCCTTGATTGATGTCGATTTAAAAACATCACTTGTTGTGGTAAAAAAAAATAACCCTAGTTAAAATTATCAATATTTTATATTTTTAAATTGTTAAAAATTAAAAAATATTTTTTAATTAACATTTCAAAATTAGATTGTGTTTGTTTTTTATAAAGTTTAGTATTGAAATTTTATTTATTTAAAATATAAAATTGAAATTTTGCATATGAAGAAAATTGAATTGTCCCAAAATTGAATTGTCCCATCCAAACAAAGAATTTAAAATTTAAGAAATTTGAATTGATTTATCTAAACAAAGTATTTGAAAAAATGAAGAAAATTAAAATCAAAACAATTTAAATTCTAGGCATTTCAAATTCCCTTTTTGAAATTCTTAATGCAAACAAAAGGTAAAGGATCAAAATGTTTCTATGCTTGTGAACGACGATTTTTTTTTTTGAAATCTTCTTTTAAAATAAAACACTGTTATAAATTTATAAATAAAAGGAAATAAACCACGATGATATTTAGAAGAAAAAAATCATCTTAAAATAAAATAGTGACAAATTTATAAATAAAAAGAAATGAACGGCGACCGTCGTTGTTGGCACGCTCATTTTTTCACTCATTTTCTAGTAAAGAAGCATTCGGTCCGTTCACTGACTCACTCACTAACTCACCCTCTGCTTGTGCTCGTCTAGCGCTGTCGTCGACTCACTCACCATTTTCGTGCTCACTTATAACAGTGCCCATGCCCTCTCGAGGTTGGTTCCCTCTTTGATCCTATTATCTCTCATTTTTATTTTTGCTTCAATTTTGTGATGCGTGTTGTGAAGATGGATTTGTACGAGATCGTATTTGTGTGTGTGTGTGTGTGTGTGTGCGATTCAATAGGGTTTGTTGTGGTGCGGGGTTGAAAATTGTAAAATTCTTGGTGTTGGGGGTTTGGAATTTATTGAATTGAGCTTCTTTTGGGAAATTCCTTTGTGTTGTGTTTGGATGGGGCAGTTTATAGTTTCTGAGAATTTCAAATAAGATAGAATATGTGAAAATTGTGTTTGTTATAGGGATCCAAAAGTTAACTTAAGGGTTTTAAATTACATACTATTTTGAATTCTGGGTTTTGAAAAAGAACGTTAGTTCAAAATTGTGTTTCTGGGTTTTTTGTTTCCTGAGCAGCTTCAATGTCATGATTTTTGTTTTCAGGAAAATATATTTGAGTGGCAATTTGCGATTAGAGGGCCTCGTGATACCGAATTTGAGGGTGGTATTTATCATGGACGGATTCAGTTGCCTTTAGAGTATTTATTCAAACCCCCTTCATTCAAGTAGCATTCCTTTCTGCTATTGACACTCTGTGTTTGCTAAACTATTTTTCAAGTTATTTATTGAGAGCATGACGAAATTTTCTCATTGTTCGGGTCATAAATATCATCATGCATTTCGCATTCTCTCTCTCTCTCTCTCTCTCTCTCTATATATATATATATATATATACACACACACACACACACACACACACACACACACACACACACACACATATATATATATATATATATATATATAGATAGATAGATACATACATACATACAAGATTATAATTATGCAGTTGTTCCTCTGCAACTATAAAACTGCCTGATATATTCAACTATTTGCTTTATAATTTTCCATTATTATCGTTGTCTAGGTAGGATCATATTATGCTTTGGGACAAAACATGACTTACTCTAGATAGAAGTGGCATTGTATTGATTTCCATAACTTAAGATCATAAGGTTGGATGCTAAAATATTGATCGAACGAAGTAGTTTCATTTTAATGTATTCATAATTTGTATCATTAGAATGTGAATGCATCTCTGTTATTTTCACGATTCTTCTCTAACACATTACCTTCATTTTTGTAAATAAAAAGCCAATTTCTACACTGAATTTTTTCTTCCTCTGATTCTGGTGAATTAACTATATATATGTTGTTTAATTAATTATTTGAGTAGGGTGCAGAATGGTATCCCTTGATCTGAAATGGAGTTCAGGCCAATGCATGGTTATGGGGAAGGTAGAGTCAAGTACTAAAGCTAAAGGGGAAGATATGCCTTCCTTGTGCGCTAGTTCGACCTATGAGGGCAAAGAGTAAATATTGTTGCTATGGGACCAGCCATAGATCATGCTCCTGTTATTGCCAAGCCCTTGACAAAAGATGACCTAATTGACTACTTCATATCTAGTTGCAAGCCCAAACATAACTGGAGGTGACTTACATACATATATATATATATATATATATATATATATATATATATATATATATATATATATGCACGTACATGTAAAATGCCATGTAGAGAAGGAAAAATTATTAGATATGTAGTTTCAGATCACTATGTATCCGTGTTCATAATCTGTGGTATGCATGTATTCAAGTTTAATTAATAATACTTGATTATATATAATATAAAAATTAGTGAAGATAGTATTAATAATTCTGCCAAGTATTAATATATATCTTTATCTGATGTGTATTCAAATTTAATTAATAACACTTTATTATATATATAACCAAGAATTTCATTACCTTCGTTTTTGTGTTACTTCACTCAAGATGTTGCCTACAACCTCTAGCTGCCGAGGATGTGTTGCCAACAACCATGATTGCAGGTTCTTAAGACAAGGGATTATGTCCCTGTAGAACAGACAAAACCTGCCTTGCAGTTGTGGTAGCCCTCTTGTTCAGGTGGAATGTTGCAAGAGGATAGTACTAAATGGAGCTATATGGCCTTACCGACATGTTTTTGAATTTTATTAGAATATGGAAATTGAGCATTATGGTTAGTGCCAAAATGATATGAAAATTTAGAATTGAGACTGTACAACTCCTTTGCAGTTTGGTTATTTCTGTGTTCTGTCTCAATTTGAATATGCAGAGTGTGGAAAACGGACATGGTTTGGGGACAAAAGAGAGGAACAAGCTCCAATTGAGTCAAATGGTCATTATTTTTCCCTTCTCATATACAAAGTTATAGTTTCTGAAATTTTTTCTAATCTGAGAATTGCAAAGATTAGTATGTTACTCTTCTTAATTGTCTTTATCACACCCTCTCAATTTCTAATAAACTGCAGAATTTCTTCCAAGGTTAAGGAGGCAAAAGTCAGTAACTTCTAGGTCTCAGTATATAAACAAAAAGGAACTAAGGTGAGACACTACTCTTGTGATTATTTAGCAAGAGAAGACTCTAATTGTGATGATTTGAAAGAGTAGAAAGCATAGTTCATTTGTTGGTATTGCTCAAGCCTCTCATATCTAGATTCTGGTGAATATCTATCTTAGAGTTTGTGTTGGAACATGGAATGTTGGAGGAAAGCTTCCACCTGATGACCTAGATATTGATGATTGGTTAGGCATTAACGAGCTAGCTGATATCTATGTTCTTAGGTAAGTTGTTCCCTTATCAAAAGTTTATTTTATTTTCTGTTTCTAATTATTTTGTATATACACCTAAATACAATGCCATTTTGTTGTTGCTTTTAATATATTTCCTTTATATAATCACTTTTCTCTTCATGCATATGGATATTTGTCCCCTTGTTTGACTAGAACATAGTATTACAATGTTGTAGTCTTCAGGAGATTGTACCATTAAATCCGGGTAACATTTTTTGTGTTGAAGACACTCGACCGAGACAGAAATGGGAAAACATTATTCGAGATGCACTTAATAGAGTTAGATCAAAAGCACCAAAGATGAAATCCTTCAGTGATCCCCCATCACCATCAAAATTTAAGCCATCAAATGATGCGCCAGACATAGAAGAAGAAACATTACTTGAAAGTGATGGTGATATTGGTGAGGAAGTCCATCCTTTGGATGAAGAACACAATGTTTATGATGGAGGTGCAAATAAACCAACCACATATGAAGAAGCCTTGAATACTAATTTTCAGGCTTCAGATGTTGTTGATATTGCCAACACAAAAGAGCCAATAGGCAATGATTTAAAGAGACAGATTTATGATGGAAAGAGGTTGAGTAGGCTGAATTGTTTTCATGATTATTTTTGTTTTATTTTATTTTCCTGATTTTGTTTTTTTTTAAATTGTTGACTTTTAGGTTTATTGTTTCTAGCTCTTATGTTTAAATGATCAACGAAACTGGAGGAGTTAGAAATAGGCTTTTATGTTGTAGACTTGGAGTAGCTAGCTTTAGAAATATTATTTCACCCCAGTTCTCTGCCTTTGCTTGTAATATTTTTGTTAATAGAAATTAGAATAGAATATTATCTTATGAAAGAAAGTGAAGATTTTATGAGCTACATATGGAGAATCAAATGGGGGCAAGAAGACCCAATTTGGGGTTTCTACTCAAATCCTAGTGTTTGTTGAGGTTCTGGCGAATTAACTGTGAGATCTAACGCTGTTATAATGGAAGCACAGAGTATGCAATATGAAACACAAGTTAGGAGATTAGATTGAACTGAAAAAAGTTAAGGACGAAATTAAAACCAATCTTTAATTTAGAGGAGAAAAATACTAATTTTGCCTTTTAAATTTTTCTATAGTGTGTTGGTGCACTATATGATTAGCTTGGGTTGTTTGTAGGTTGTAAACAGAAAAATGTTTGATGCGAGGAACTTGGGGTTCATGTTTTTACCTTCTATATTTTACACAACTTCATTAGAGCAACAAAAATTTTGACACCTGTTTGAATTTATACTCCTATCAATTTCATATAATAAGTATGTTTGTAATTGAGCTTGAATATTACTTCTATGGCAGGTGATGCCTTGGCTGTATTGAAGAATAGTATGAGTGACCCTAACAATGTTCTTCAAAGTTGGAATTGTACCCTTGTCACTCCTTGCACATGGTTTCATGTTAATTGCAACAGTGAAAATAGCGTGACCCGTGTGTAAGATATTGCTTCGCTGCTATTTTTACTTGTCATGTTATGAAAGTTTGTGCATATTGTGAAAAATAATTTTTGTTGGCTAGTGATCTTGGAAATGCAAACCTTTCGGGTCATCTTGTTCCACAGCTTGGTCAGCTCCTAATTTTGGAATGCTTGTAAGTTACAAAACAGATATGACATTATTGGCTCAAATATGCTTAATTTTACTAGTAATTCTTGATTGTTGGCTGAAATAGATATGACCAGGCAAAGGTTATGCTAAAAGTAAATATGATAACGGTTATTTTATATACTTGTTACTTTATGTTAATGATGTGTTGATCAACATGGCTGTGCATCAAAATTTGCTTTGCCTGGTTGATCTTTGTATGACATCTTCTGAATGCTTGCTTGTGTATGCTTTAATGGTTAATGGAAGTGTAGAAATTTATTATATTTATAATTTTTAATTATATTTAAATAACTTTTTAATTTAATTTGTATATATTTATAACTTTTTAATTATATTTAAATAAAGATAAAATAATTTTAGGTTTATATTTTACTTTTGATATATTATAAACAGGGGTTTTGTTTCTAAATAGAAATATTATATTTTTAAATAATTAATTTATAAATAATAAACTCCAATAAATTTGTGATTTGTTTAGAGACTTTCTAAGACAATTCTTCAAAAAATCATCTTAGAAATGTCAATTTTTTAAAATGTTTTCAAAACAAAAAAATACAATCTAAGACAGTTTCAAAGAGAACCGACATATAAATTGAGATTTTAAGACGGTTTAAAAATCGTTGTGAAAAATATTGACTTTCTATGGCAATGAATTCAAAGACGGTTTCCAAACCATCGTGGAATGTGCTAAATAACCGATGTGAAAAATGTTTTTTCTAATAGTGCTAGTGGATTAAACCCATCATTTTACATAAGGTTTTGGAGCTTGTGTGGAGATGACATAACTACTGCATGTATCTCTTGGCTTGATGGAGGTAATTTTTTGGCTAGTGTAAATGAAATTACTAGTGTTCTTGTCCCTAAATGTGATAAGCCTTTGTGTATGAAAGATTTTCATCCCTTTTCACTTTGTAATGTGATTTACAAGATTTTTTTCTAAGGCTTTGGCAAATAGTTTGAAATGTGTGCTAGTTGAAAGTACTTTTGAAGAACAATTAGCCTTTGCGGCCGATAGATCTATTATGGACAATGCATGTGTTAATGATGTCAGAAATTATCCACTATATGAATAGTAAAAGGAGAGGGAAGGTTGGTGACTTAGCCCTTAAGGTGGATATCAGTAAAGCTTATGATAAAGTAGAATGGAGCTAATTAAGAGTCATTATGTTGAAGATGGGTTTTACGAAGAAAAGGGTGAGTTGGATTATGCTTTGTGTGGAATCTAGGAATAATGCTAAAAGAGTTAATTCAAAACTGAAGGGTCCTATTATTCCTGGTAAAGGCCTTAGATAATGAGACTCATTGTTTCCTTATCTATTTTTACTTTGTTCTAAAGGGTTGAGTGCATTAATCCATAAAGTAAAGAGGGAGGAAAGGATTCATGGTATATCCATTTGTAGACAAGCTCCACAAATCTCACATATGTCATTTGCAGATGATTTTTTTTTTAATTTGTAAGACAACTAAGAATGAAGTAGAGGCTCTTCATCATATTCTTTATGTGTATGAAAAGGTCTCACGACAGGCAATTAATCTTAACAAATTTGAAATCTTTTTTAGCTCTAATACTCTAGTAGCAAAGAGGAATATTCTCTCTTCAAAGTTGGGTGCAATCATTGTTGGGAACTAGTAGATACATGGGTATGCCTTCTATGATAGGGAGGAATTGGAAGGCTACTTTCAAATTTGTCAAGGAGAGAATTAGGAAGATCAATTTCATGAGTGGAAAATTTCTATCCAAAGCGGGGTGTGAGGTAATGATTAAATCGGTTATTCAATCTATACCTACCTATGTAATGAGTGCTTATTTGATTCCACAATCCATTTGTGATGAAATTGAGAGAATGCTCAACTCTTATAAGTGGGGTACGAGTGGAAAGGGTATTAGATGGATGTCTTGGGACAAACCTACTATGAGGAAGGAAGATGGTGGTATGGATTTTTGAAACCTTCACTCATATAATTTGGCTATGCTTGGGAAACAAGGATGGTGATTTATCTCTAATCCCAATGCTATGGTAACTATACTTCAAAGCTAAATATTACCTTCAGGGGAACTTTATGGATTCCAATATTGGTCATAATCCTAGTTTTGTTTGACCTAGCATTTGGAGTTCTTGGGTGGTGCTTAATCAAGGGTTGAGGTGGAGAATTGGTGTGAACTTTGAAATTAATGTGTGGAAGGAACCATGGCTGAATGCTTTGTCAACAATTAAAATTGGCTAACCTTCTAGTCCTAGTGTTTCAGGACTTACTATGAAGGGCCTCCTAAGTGATGATGCAAAGGAATGAGATATTCACTTTGTCTATTTGGTCATTCCTCCGCCAATTATTGGTCTAATTCAACAGTTGCCTATAAGCCTACTGCAAGCAGAGGATAGATTAATATGGAGATTGTCACCTAATGGTGTTTATTTTGTGAAGACAGGCTATAAGGCCATCATGAATTTTGGTGGTTATTTTGAGCAATGAAAGGTTAAGGGAGAGTGGGACAATTATTTGGAAGATGCAAGTGCCCCTTAAGGTGAAGATATTTATGTGGAAAGCTTGTAGAGACTATCTGCCAACAAGAATTAAACTTCAAAGTAAAGGTATATCGTGCTCAGCAACTTGTGTCTTTTGTCCAAATGAATTAGAAAATTGTTGGCGTGACTTTATCGCATATCCTCATAGTGTGGTAATGTGGCAAAAGTGTGGTTTGTGGCCAAATATTAACTCACGGTTGCTGAATTGCGAGTCATTTAAGGACTTGTTTTTTCATTCTTAGAAAGGTCTTAACGACAGACCAACTTAGAAAGATGCTTAGATTATTTCCTTCTTTTCATATCCAATATGGAAGTAGACAATGTAATTTGGTTACTCATTCTTTAACCAAAAACTCCATTGTTTTTTATCGTGATGTTACACACCTTGTCATTCCTCTTTGTATTCAACATGTTACATCAATGGAAAGAACATGATTATGTGGCTGTAAGAAAAAATCATTTTCAGTGATTAGTCATTAGACCAAGGATACATATATTCTACAAATTAAAATAGAATTGGACTGGTGCAATCACATTAACGACCCATGAGCATAACCACAAGCATAACTACAATTTAAAATAAGTTTCATATTTTATTTTAATACAAAATAATAAGCTTTTAAGAAGGCTCTTGCTATTTATAGCTTCGTTTTCTAAGTACACCCCTGTACCCCGTTTCTACCTCTCAACTACTATAACATCCCAATTTTTGTAATATAGATTAAAAAGGATTGTTATTTATAAATAAATAAATTTTTAGAAAAATGATGAGATTTTATAAATAAATAAATAAGGAGATATAATTATTAATTAAAATAATGATTTGAGAGAAAATAAAAAGGGTATTTCATTTATTTGTTTGATAGAAAATAAAATAGAATTTGTTTTTATAAAATAAATAAATAAATAAATATAGAGCAAATAATAGGCTGAATACCCTAGGTATAAATAGTTATGTTAGGTCAGGTGCCTCTTTCTGGCCTCATTTTCGTTTCTCCCCTTCTCCTCTCAAAACCCTCTCTTTTTTTCGCAGCCCACCAAACCTGTCTTAGAAAAACGACGATCTCCGACTCATTCACCGTTGGATCGTCGTGAAATTTGAGAACCACGTTAGAAATCCAATTCCGAGCATTCTCACCGTTGGGAATTTCGATATTATGTATGAGCTTAGAGGAAAACCCTTCGCATTGTAGCCTTTTATTTTCCCGTAGAAACCCAAAACTGTCTCGGTAAAACTTCGATTCCGGTTTCGTTAACCGTTGGATTTTCATAAAATTTGGATATGTTGTGCGAAATTCAATTGCGCACACTTCCACCGTTGGGATTTTCGAGATAATATTCGTGGAGGGAGAAAAAGGAATATCATGAAGACAGTATAAGTGGAGGTTTCAATCTCTTCTCCGTCTCTCTGACGTTTGGGAATTTTATCAGAGCAGTCGGAGGAATAACTGAAGGAATCTCAGGGAACCGCTAGAGATGTTACTATCACTAGCTGAAGACACGTGAGTCCGCTCAGAGGTAAGGGATGAGTTTATCGCAATTGGGGGTTATAATGAACATGTGTAGGAATCCTTATAGAACTAAATTTGGGTTTATTTTGAGATGTTCATTGAATTATAATTTTTCTTTATGATTATGAATACAATATTATTGTGTTCTATGTACCAATTGATGTCCTGATGAGAATTGATTGATAAACTTGAGTGCTCTTGATGTCTTTGTGTTAACCCATGATTTTGATTAATTGATTTTGATACAATTGTGAGGAACTATTTCAGAGGTTTTAAATTCCATGTTGTGATAAAATCTTTTGTATAAATTGTTATGTTGAGGTTATGAAATGATGATTCAAACTGTGAGTATGTGATAAATTGAACATGTGACGGATGATGAAATACATGTGTATTGAGATGAGATGTGTGTATTGAGTTGTGAATTATGAACTGTGCAATCACACAATTGTAAGACCCTTTAAGGGCGACGAGTATTGTGATGGGATCCATTGTGGGAACCCGACGAGTTAAAATAATTTTAAAAACAATTGAGTAGATGTGTGTATTGCATAGTTCATAGGTAAAGTGTATATGATTCATGAGGTGTGATAACATGTTAAATTGAGATTATACCATTGTGATTGGGATTAAGTGTATGTGATAAATTGAGTATGTATATGATTGAGATATATATGTGCATTGAGTTGTGAACTATGAATTGTACAATCACACGATCATAAGTCCCTTCAAGGGCGATGAGTTAATGCTAAGTCCCTTTTAGGGCGACGAGTTGATGTTAAGTCCCTTTTTGGGCGACGAGTTGATGCTAAGTCCCTTTTTAGGCGATGAGTTAATGTTAAGTCCCTTTAAGGACGATGAGTTAATGATAAGACCCTTAAAGGGCGACGAGTTAAAATTATTTTGAGAACAATTGAGGAGTTATGTGTTTTGTACAGTTCATAGATAGAGTCTGTGTGCTAAAATGTTTTCTGGGTTGGACCTGAATTAGGAGGGAGAGGCTCTGACGGACTCTTCGGAGTGTAGGCCTTGGGGGTCGCACGGTTTGAGTGCTCCTTTAAGCCTATGTTGATCCCATATTGTTGGAGCATTCTCGCAAAACACTGTGACCCTGACTGGTCTCCCTATGATATTACCTAGTGAGAGTGACTTGACTTACTATTGTGTGGTTTGTCTTGTCATGTACTCCTAGGCGCCCGACGAGGTTTTTCACTGACATGGTACCACATTGCATATAGGCTTGAGTCTTAGCATAACTGTTGCATACGCTTGCTAATTGTTTATTATGAAATTAATGTGTTATTATGTCTTGATCGGAGTGTGTGATTCCTATGTATTGTGATTGATGATTGAAAAGTGTGATTGATGAATGACAAAGTGATGAAATAGTGTGAGATATGCTAAGTAAATTGTATTTGGTTACTATATGTTGTGTTGTTTCTCTCTAGTAGTTAGAAATGTGATAACTCACTCTCGGTTTGCTGTTTGTGTTTGGATCCTGTGATGATCTTGAACTTTGTGTTCGGGGGAGCAGATGAATAGGTGGATGACTATGAAGAACCTCATGCTAGAGGACACGGGAACACCACGCTCTGATAGGATGTGACATTAGGATATAGGTTCTATATTAATTGTATGAAATTTAGATGACCTTCTTTGAGTCGAGATGACTTTATTATTTATTTGGACAAGTTTGAATATGATGTAGAAGAAAGTGAATGTGAGCCTTTTACCCATTTGAAAGGTTTGTATTTAAAAATGTTTTAAAAATACTTTTAATTACTATTTGAAATTTTATTCCTTTATTAATATATATGTGAGGGGTAGAGGGTGTCACAACTACCCATTATACCCTTTTTCCCTTAAAAAATTACACCGTTTTTGCTTCCCAAAAATGTATTTCTAAAATTACATATACATATTTTGAAAGTATATCTCTAAAACTATAAATCATAGTTGCGTACACACATTTCTAGAATAGGTATATGTTTTTCAATAAAATATCACTTAGGAATTAAGTTCGTTAATGAGAATACAAAAAAAAAAAAAAATCATCGACAGGGTAAATGTTTATTTTATATCCACGTTTGTTAGTCTTATTTTCATCCTATTGTAGGTGTTCTTTAAATCCTATATAAAATCTTATTTTAATCCTATAGTTATTATTCTTTAAACCCTAGTTTTAAACCATCTTCAGTATATATATTCATTATATAATATTGTGTTTTCATCAATACAATACAATATTGTGAAATTTCCTTCATGTGACACTATGTTTCAAGGTATGTTCATCACTAATTATCTATTATATACCTTAATTTTAAAGCAAAGCTTTTGATGAAGGTTTTTTTTCTTTTAAGTGTGTTCATTTATTTTCTAACCCAAGTCTATGTCAATGATTCAAGCCTCAACGTAAGTACTTTGGTTGATGTATGATTTGTTATTACAAGAAATGTCTTTCTTGAATAACCTATACCATTTTGGAAGTGTATCTTCGAAACTATGCATAGTTCCAGAGATACACTTGGATGATATATGTTATTTTGGAAAGATATTTTCAGTATTGTTTTATTTTGTTTTACTTCATGCAATTATTTCTTTCTAATTTTTTTTATTTTTTTATATGTGAACATAAAATATTTTGCTAGTAAGATGTCTGAAGAGATGAACATACCAATTGATAGGGAGGAAAATAAGATTGTTGATTGTAATTATGCATTCAACACTACAAAGGTAATTAAATGACCAGTGGATTTTTTTAAGTTATAATCATATATGACCATGAAAAACTAAATTTGTATTTATGTTTTCAAGTTTTCCCTTCTCAAGATGCTATGTCGAATTGGGTCTGACATGTTACTACAAAAATGGATTTGTGCTTAATATATTTAGGTCAGAAAGAGACATGCGATGTAATAATGGGAAGACATTCATAATTATGATTGGCGAAATAAGTGGAAAATATAGAAGACCATCAAAGAATGCATCATCAAATAGGGTGACTGGTACCAAAAAATGTAAGTGTCCCCTCAAGCTAAGAGGAACAACTTTAAAAAGGGTTGGATGATGGGTTCTTAAGGTAATGTATGGTTGTCACACCATGATTTAGCAGAAGCATTGGTGGGTCATTCATATGTTGGTTGACTAAGTGCTAAAGAGAAGTCTTTGGTTGGTGATATGTCAAAGAACATGGTGAAGCCAAGAAGCATACTTCTTACATTGAAATATCATAACATACATAATGTCACTACTATCAAGCACATTTACAATGCCCAACAAGCCTATTGATCCTCTCAGAAAGGTCCTAGGACAAAAATGCAACACTTACTAAAGTTATCAGAACATAATATGTATGTGTACTGGTATAGAAAGGTGGATGGTTCCGATGTTATTAGAGATATATTTTGGTCATAACCAGACTCCATTAAACTTCTTGGTACTTTTCACATTGATTTTACAAAACTAACAAATATCAGTTACCACTTCTAGAGATTGTAGGTGTCATTTACTCAAAGTTTGAATTCTCTATGGCATTTGCTTATATGGAGTTTGATCGAGTTGATAACATCACTTGGGCATTCCAAAAGTTAAGAGGATTAATTACCAATGACAATGAGATACCCCAAGTGATTGTAATTGATAGAGACATTGCTTTGATGAACACAATGCAAGTGTTTTTTCAAAGCTCTTTAAATTTGTTGTCATTTTCATATAAACAAAAATGTGAATGCTAAATGGAAGTTGATAGTTTATCCAAATGAAAAATTTGACCTAGTTATGGATGCATGGGCTGATGTTATGAATTCTCCTAATCAAGGTAAATATATGCAATGCCTGACATTATTTGAGAAGTTTTGCACAAGTTTTCCTACTTTAGGTAATTATGTGAAAGATACATGGTTGATTCCACACAATGAAATTTTTTCCACAACAGATAGATAATGTGATGCATTTGGGTAACACAACAACCAATAGGCATGCTTAAACTTATATTTTAATAATATATCATGAAAATATATTATAATTATTAATTAAAATATTATTGTGATACTTATTATTATTATTAATGTGTTACTTGATAGAGTTGAGGCATCACATTGGAGGTTCAAGAGACTGATTCAAGATAGCAGGGGAGATATGTGTAATTGTTTGGATGCGATGAATAACATGTTTACATTGCAACTCACATAGATTAAGGCGTCATTCGAGAAAAGCATAAATGTGGTCGAACATAGGCAAAATACTTCACTTTACAATAAGTTGCAAGGATTTGTATCAAGGAATGCGTTGACTCATATTGCTGACAAGTATGATTCAATTATAGATGTTAGCATTGATAGTTATGTATGTGGCTGTGATAATTGTTAATTATGAGTATATTTTGGGGGTTAAATTATAGAGGAATTTGTAATTTTTCTCTTCTAATTTTTCCTTTTTGAGCAAATAATTTTTAAATTAACATCATTTAAGTTTTTGTGCAGAGAATATTAAAAGTGATGGATTTATGAAGTTGAGTAAAATAAAACCCAAAAAAGCAGGAATAATTAAGGAAATCAAGGCTAATTAAGGAAAGCAAGCTAATGGTAAAAAAACAAGGCTAATTAAGGAAAGCATGATTAATTAAGGAAAGTAAAGGCAAGCTTAGTGCAAGAAGCCCACTAATCTACACCTATAAAAGAAGAAGGAAAAGACACACAAAAATTCCAACAGAGTACAATTCCTTATAGAAGGCAAAGGCTAGAAAAAGGAGAAGCAAGCAATGAGAGTCATCATTCCCTCCATTCACTTTCTTATCTTTTCCCCCTTTACTAAATTTTCCCCACTTGCAATTGTAAATACTCGATGACAATGAGAGACTAAACTCCCTTTGTTGGGAACTTGACTGCCAACTACTCTTGATGTAATTTATCTTTCTATGTATTTATAATATTACATTTGCATTATCCTTTCTTGTGCTTAATATTATTGCTTGTGGCTTGATCACCCATTTGCATGGTAAGTTTTAGGGATAGTGTTGGGAAACATTATTTTCTAATAGAATTGGGAAAGGGTATCTAAATAAAGTCATCACTAAGGATAGGTTGATATTTATTTAGCCTATTATACATCTCTATTTTTAATGCAATTTAACATTTTAGCTCTACAAAGGGATTTAGGAGAGAAAATAGATAAATTAGACTCTTTCATGCAGGGGACCAAAGTTAGAGTATATTAGTAGATGCAAGTGTAAATTCGAATAATTATAAATAGAGAAATTCATTAACATTACATCAAGGAGTAGCTCTGGTAGACTAAGTTCCCAACATTCTCATCTTCTAAATTTCCTTCTATAATACTATTAGATTTTCTCATCTTTTCTATCTTTAATTAATTAATTTAAATTCATGTTTAATTCTTTTTCTTGTCTGATTTAATTTTCAACAATTTAATTTATTATTTTCTATAACCTTTCCAAATCTTTTTTCTTACTCAAATATTCATCTACATAAGTACAAACAAAGTCCCTATGGATAGGATACTCAGACTTTCACTTTAACTTTACTACTGGGGACAAATTGGTGCACTTGCCAATCCATCAACAAGTTGGACAATTAGAATTACACATGGTCTACCTTGTGCATGTGAACTTTCCAATTATAGTACAGTGTGTCACCCAATTCCTTTCCATACAATCCATGCTCACGGGAAGATGTTAAACTTTAATGAGCAAGGAAAAAATAATAAAGGTTTTAAGTTATCACCATAACCTTATATAGATGCTTTGCTAAAGCAATATTAGGAACTTTATCCTTCATATTGGGAGCATGTTAAAGCATAAATTTTTACCCAAGATAGCACGTCAAAAATTAGTCATGTTCATTGTAAACATATGATAGTTTTCTATATATGGGCCTATTTCCTATTTTATTTCATACATTTATTGAAGACATTATTGATGTGAAAGCTGATGGGAATTGTGGTTATTGCGCAATTGAAGCTCAACTTGGCATGGGTGAGGAATCATGATCTATAGTCCAACATGACTTGATTAAAGAGCTTCAACAATGGAAGGATGATTATGTTGAACTCTTTGGTAGCAGTGACCAAGTGGATAAATTGAAGCAATCTTTAAATGTTGGTACACATGCATCTAAAGATAGATGGATGACTTTACTAGATATGGGTCATGCAATTGCCTCAAAATATAAAGTGGTCCTAGTCTCTTTATCTTTAGAGAAAAACATAACATTTTTTCACTTAAAAGTCATCTATCATTGTCTAAGTCAAGTCATTGACTTATTACTATTAGGTTTGTACATAATAGTTACTTTGTACATGATGCACTTTATTTAAAATGATCAAATTTGGTTTAATTTAAGTTATTGAATTTGTTCAATTTAAACAAATTTATAGGTATTTTTGAAGGCTGAGTTTGCATTACATCCCATCGATTAGTAGTCAACATATTGAAAAGTTGAATCTCGTTCTCGGAAAACATCACATGCTAGCTGCATGCAACATTTTAGGTCATTATTTACTAAAAAAATAGGTTGTTAATTGCATAGACATTACTAGGATTGAAACGCTATTGTTTATATCCTAAACCTTACTATTTTTCTTTAACACATTATTCATCGTTTGAATTTTATTTTGCTTTAAATTGTTGTTGTTGTTTAAATATTATAATTTATTTAATATATTCTTAAGGACCCAAGTTCTCTTCACCACTCTAGGTGAGCATTTCCATTCAACCTCCACTTTCATGATCTCCATCATTTCCTCAATAATAATGCCTCACACGACTTTTTTCATCTTGCATTATCAATGTCTCATCACACACTCATGTTTTCTTACATGTATCTCAATATTGTGCTAACATCATTAGAATAGAGTTCTAGTCAACAAATGAACTTGTCCCTGAGTCCCTATGGACTACCACGCATCAAACAATCTACACAAAGTAGCAATTACACGCTACAGTTGACAATCAACTGTATCGTACAAATATTCACTTGCAATTTCAGTGTCCAGGGTCATACTTCCCAGTTTTCAAATAAAACAACACACATAACAAGTATAATTGTTTGGAATTCACACCTCCAGGGTCTTTCAATTAAAATAAAATAGAGCATCGCATATTATTCACCAAGCATTTTTCAACAAGCCAACACTAAGTCAAAACTACCAATCATGCATAAAGTAAAAACCTAGGTCCTAGCAAAACATAATAGAATCATGGCACAATTAAAATTAAATAAATAATTGTAAATAGAAAATATTTACATATAATTATTGATAATATTCTCATATTTATGACAAGATTTCCCAATTGATTAGCAAAAATCTAAAAAAATTCCTAGAAATTCTACAAGGCAGCAAGACAGGGTAGTTTCCAGTTTTGAGACAGTACAAAGATGTACAATTTTCTTCTTCTTCCCAAATTCAAATTGAATATTACCCTTTCCAGACTGAAGCTAAAAAATAATATTTTTTCTTCAAGTAAAAAATTATACCAAAATCTTGTTCCTGTCATTCCTAATAAAATCATTTTCCAACAACTACTCTTTTTTGTCTTGCCTTTTAAAATTTGAAGGTAACCTCTTTAATTTACCTAACGTAAATGGTTAAAATATTATTTTGTCTATTTCAAGGATAAATCATCATATTTTCAAAATCATAAACACAAAGTTTCAAATTTGAGAAAAACATAGCATTGTTAGTCTCAAACTCTAGAAAAGAGAGGTCAACTTTAAGGCCACAGATGGCCTCAAATTTAAGCTCAAATATTTTTTACCTCAACATAAAAGTTGTTGAATGTTGTGTTTAGTTTAATTCAAGACAAATTTCACAAAAATCCAACTGTTAGATTTTACAAAAACTTTGAGACAATAGAACATGTTCACAATAAAATCGAAAGATAGCCACTACCTCTCAGGGTTTAGCTTCAAATTTCACAACACAACTTTGTCCAAAAGTTTTAGGGAATTTTGGGCAGAGTCTCTCTTGTTTACAGAGACTTCCCTAAGCTTCAAGAGTCTAAAAAGAAAATGAAAAAACAGAAACATGCATGCTCAACAAAGCCAATACTCAAGAACATAATTGAAAAGAAAAACAAGTGTTTTGTTCATCCAATTCAACATGAAATTCTATTTTCAGCACTAAATGGAGAAAAATATGCAAAATACATGGTTGAGCTCCCCAAAACAACCATGTTTTCCCGAGCAGTTCTAATAAGATTTGTAATATGAATACCCTTACACTTTGCAGATATATAAGGTGACATTTTAGGATTCCATTTTCTATTACCATGGCCACATGAAAGAGCCCCCTTACCTAAAGCTTGTTTCTCAAAAAGAAAATGAAGAGGAATGATGAAGAGAGTAGATGAAGGTGTTGATTTCCTAGCTTGCATGTAAGGAAATGGTGATAAAGCTTTCTCTTCTCCTTCCTCAAAGCTCACAGCCAACAACTACAATGAGAGAAAAAATAGCACAATTTTGCTTCTAATGGTTTTGTGACAGAAAGAATGAGTGCTTTAGGAAAATTAGGAAGTGTTGGTGAGGATTTGTGTGGGTTTGGCTGTGGAATTTTGGGAGATTAGGTGGAGGGTTATGTGTCAATTAGACAGGATGCATGTGATAGGTGTTGATCAATTAGGAATTAAGTTTCAGGTATACCGAGTTTAGTTTCTATGTGTAATTTTACATTGTGTAATTATAACACAATATAATTAAATTTTGTAAACTAGTAATATAAAAATATATATTAGTTGATTAATTAAAATTCTACCTAAAAAAATTATTTATAGGTAAAATTTTCTGAGTACTAAATTATCAAACAAGTTTAGAACTTAAGTATATTAAACCAACATGGAAACAAGTCAATTAATTATCACACTAAAATAATTTTTTAAATAAAATCCTACAGATTATTCAATGACAGACACATTAATTGCTAATTATATTTAATTATTTAACCCACATCATTTTCATATTAGAAACAATCAAGTGAATCTTAATTAAATCACAATTAAGTCATTTATGCATCCACTTACTCGAGTTATAAATTTTGAGGTGTTATAAGGAGTATTTTTTTTAATTCAATATCTTTTTACAAGTTAAAATTTTATCAAAATGCACTTGAGTTTAACACAATCAATATGTACAATCATATATGAGTATACATGATTTACGTAAATTTATAAGCTAATATAAAAAGGATAAAACAAAAGCAAATAATAAAATATGTGTGCCCCACTCTCAATTACATTAATTTAATTTCAAGTTGCAACATTCATTTTGAAACTTTCAATCTTTCTTCAAGTCATAAAGCTCCATTTATTTTTAAAATTTAAAAATATTATATATATATATATATATATATATAATATATATATATATATATATATATATATGGTCTTAGGTCAGAAACCACGAGTGTCCCCCAACCCATTAGGTCAAAGACTAATCCCGCTCGTGGTGTGTGGTTGCCATTGACCCAATGAAATTTTGTACAAGGTGGCAATCGAATAGGAGTTCTCCTACTAAATAGATCGTTCTCACTTATGTGAATGTAGCGAGACCTTACACTACTGCGCCAACCCTTTGGGTTATATATTATACTTATTATAAATAATAATAATTCAATATTAAACAATGAGTTCACATGTCAAACCAACGAGTTCAATAATCAAAACCTGTGATCTAATCCAAAAGTCAATGAGTTGGTCCAGGTTTTACCTAAAACACTAAATATCCAATCCAAAGTATTTGAGTTGGTTTGAGTTAATTCAAGTTTGTGGATGACACATACCTATGAACACTCCTGTGCATTCTAATATAGCACCTTGTGCACTAAATGACCATTCTACTCCACTTCCCTTAATTTTTGATTGTTTGATTATTGGGTTTAAGAGCCAAGATTTGCTTCATTTGTTATTTGGTAGAAGAAAAAGAGAGTATAATGAATATTCTCCTTGTTTACTCCTTGGCAACTCTATTATTTACTTCTTATAGCATGATTGTTCTCACTCTCAATCTCTTTGATTCTTTTACTATTTCACATATCCAATGGGTTGTGTATTTTAATTTGCAATGTTTTACACTTTCTAATGCATTAATATTTTGTCCAAAATATGTGTGGTGTTGCACCTACTCGTTCCACGTTGTTTGCATAAGTTTCATTTTTTGTAAGTTATGGGGTATTTTTTATTGCATCATTTTTCTTCTTTTTAGATAGTAGTTGAATTTTTCTTTGTAATGATTGTATTTATTGTTTTTTATGCACATGTTTTGCATCAATTTTGTACTTTCCTTTTTTTTTTGTTTAATTGATTTAAGACATTATCTATTGAAAAAATTGTTATAGGATAAAATCTATTTTTTAGTTTGTACAAATTTATTCACTATTAATTTTTTTTACAAGTGTTTCATGAAATAGTTATTATTATGATAAAGGGTGTTTTCGGTTCTTAAAAATTTGGTATTTTTTTATAAAAAAAAATGTGATTTTGACCTTGGAGGATTTGTTTAAGATTAATCTTAGTCTTTATATTTTAAAAAATCATGGTTTTTGTACATGAAGATTAGTTTGGTCATATTTATAATCTTAGTCACTACATTTTCCTAAAAATTGATTTTGGTCCTCATTTTTTGAAATACAATAAAATTAGTCCATAATATTATGTGACATTCACGTCAAATATTGGATGACATATGAATATCACCTGATTGTCACATGATAATCGTTAGCCGCATCAACAAAAAAAGGTAATAATGTTGGTATAAGTAACCAATTTCACAAATTTTCAAAAATGGAAAACACAAACTCATGCAAATAAAACATAAAGACTAAATATAAATCCACTCAAGTTTATAAGCATAAAAACACATTTAACTTGGTTATAAATGATTAAGGACGATAAACATGGTAAAAATGGTTGGTATAATTATTAGTTGTTTGGGCATTTTTTTTATCTTATAATAGCAACATGAATTTATGGTTATGTTTAAAAATTGTTTATGCTAAAATATTTCGTGATATGATCAATTTTGATGTAACTATGGGTAAATACTCATTTTCATAATTGAATTTGTTAGGCGTTGTCAATTATTGGTCTTTGAAAGATGAAACATTAAAATTTTATTCTCGAATGTGCAAAAAGTGCAACAAATTCATCTTATTATTATGTCTCCTCTGTTAACTCAAACAGTCGTATCTGCATGGCAACTAACGGTTACCACGTGGCAACTGTTAGCTATCATGTGTCAAAAAGTTTCCTTTTCAATTTAGTGTTTGAACTTAACAACTTACTTTCATTTTAGTCCCTGAACATAAGCATTTATTGGCATTTTGGTTCTTCAAAGAACTTTCAATTTTGCAATTAAGTTTCATGTTGCACGAAATTATTAACATGTATATTATAATATTCTCTTATTTCTATTCTTTATGCAATTTTGTCATTTAAATTATACAGTAAATATGAAACTAATATATGATTGGTTATATTGCAATAGTCACTACTTGAAAAAGAACATTTGACGATAGTTCCCAAAGACATTCTAAGACGGTTTTGAACAACGTTATAGAAAGTCTTTGAAGTCAACGTTCCCAAAAACTGTCTTAAAAAGATACAATTTCTAATACGGTTTTATCTAGGAACAATCTTAGAATGTATTTTTTAAAAAAAAATTGAGAATTTTTAGACGATTCTTTCAAAAACCATTTTAGACACAATTTCTAAGACGGTTTTGTCTAGTAACCATCTTAGAATGTATCTTTCAAAAAAAAAAATGAAAATATTATTATTAAAAAATTGTATAGAAAAGACAATGAATTTAAAAAAAATAATAAAAATATTATTATTAAAATATATACTCACATAAAAGGCTGAAATTAAACAATTTTAAGCTTTTCACACTCAAACTTCCACATCCTTTTGGTTGACCCATACTTTATTGTTACAACAACATATAAACTCACATGAAAAAAGTAAATATTTCCTTCCTTGGGAGAACCTACTTCAAAGAAACCTGCATAAGCAATCATTCCTGGCATACCTATGCTCAAAGAAGAAAATAACATTGGTCAAAAGCCACAACAAAATTATAGAAACTATGCAACAACATCCATAAGCTTGCATGAAATCTTGCTGAGATTCATTGAGATGAAATAGAATGTACACTCAACACATGAAGCAGAATATTTGGTATGGGAAACCAATATGATATGACACAAAGACGACAATACATCAATTTTTTTAAAAGTTATAGGACAGACACAACAATAATATAGTATATGAAATTAATATAAAGTTAGCATAAAATAAAAAGTTATGCAACATGGTTGCATGACAAGACCATTATTTAGAAGTGTATGTGCTTCTTAGATAAAAGTTGTGATACGAAAGAGTTTATCATAGAAATATGGTTGTAAAAGATACGAAATAGTAGTGCACTACCAAAGTTGGTTAGCCAAATATTTTAATGAACAAAGAATCAATTCAAACCATGTAACTTTCATTAAACAACAAAAGAAAATGGAAAAACAGTGTAGGAACAAGTAGCTGGACAATTTTTTGAAAATAGTTTAATTATGTAAATAGTTTAATTAAGCACTCATATAGTAAGTACTAAGTACCATGGTAAAGGTTTTTTAAAAAACCTTTTGAATACTTATTAGACTATATGGGAAGTTCATAACCTACTTTCAATTTTATTCTTAACACCTGCTTAAGAACTTATATGATGCGATAATTCCATATAAAAGCCCTCCCTTAGTCTCTTCTGTATCTTAATGATACTAGACAATTTACACTATAGGAAAATAAAATAAGAAGGTAAAATAAATTAAGTTAAAATCAATTTATGCACTTAACTTTTATAAGACATCTCTCATTTAACTTCTCTAGAAGTTGAAGTGCACAAGTTGATTTTAACTTATGAAAGACTTTATTTTGTTTTAGCTTCTTATTTTCTTCTCTAAGTGCTTCTGGAAAAATTTATCCATATAAGACTAAAGAAATGAGCTATTTATCACATGAAAGCTTCATAAGTTAGGCTTGAAGATCATACTAACATCAGTGTGCTCAATTTTGAAACGTATTTGAGTTGAGGGTATCAAGCTATACTCTTCCCATTTAGCAATCCCCCATACTAAATCCCTTTTTTATAACTTGGATGTCTAGATTCCAGAACTTGATACCACTTGTTAGACAAGTGGCCTTAGATATCTTAAGAAGAGGGGTTGAATTAAGATATTGCAAACTATTTCCCCAATTAAAAATCTATTTCAATTTCAATGCAAGTTGCAAGTTCCCTTAAAAATGAACTATTAAATAATGATTCAAATAGAACAATCTGAATATAAATATAAAGCAATAATAAATAAACGAGTTTAAGGGAAGAGAAAGTGCAAACTCGGATTTATACTGGTCCGGCCACACCCTTGTGCCTGCGTCCAGTCCCCAAGCAACCTGCTTGAGAGTTCCACTATCTTGTAAAATCCTTTTACAAGTTCTGAACACACAAGGACAATCCTTCCTTTGTGTTCAGATTTCTTTTACAACAAGAGACCCTCGGTCTCTCAATCCCCTTTGAGAATTTAGAAAGAATAGAAGAATGAATCTTTCTTGAAAGAGATAGATTCTACAATCTGAGCACTCAATTAATTCCTTATTGAATTGCAAGTGTATTGGCCAAGGAATTCTTAAGAGGATAAATTGTTTTTGCTCTTTGAGAGAATAAGACTTGTTGTTATGAAAAACTCTGAGCAAATTCGTGTTTCAAGTCACATATATATAGACCTTTGGTGGCCATGTAAAAACCATTTGAAAAGATGTGACTCTTAGAAATAATTTTCTGAAAATCTCCTCTGGTAATCGATTACAGGATTTGTGTAATCGATTATAGGTTTTAAAATTTGAATTAAAACATTTATTAACTGCTGGTAATCGATTACCAATATTGTGTAATCGATTACACAGTCTAAAATTTGAATTCAAATTTTTAATAGCTGTTGTAAACCATTTTTGGCCATTGGTAATCGATTACATCCTCTAGTAATCGATTACCAGAGAGTAAATATCTTGAAAAACACTTTTTAACTTAAATTACTTGGCCAAACCTTTTGCTATTTCAATTAGGAATTCCCTTCCTAAAATACTAGTGATCATCTTGATGTTGTGTCTTGTATTCTTGAATCATTGTCTTGAATTAAACTTGAAAAGCGCATTTGCATCAAATCATCATGATCATCATCAAAACATCAAAGTCATTTGCTTCTACAATCAGAATTTCCATTGCACCATCTAATTCTCAAAAGAAGGGTGGTTGATTTAGAGGCTTTGATTTTGATTGATCCAAATTCATAATTTAGATCAACTGTGTTAAAGATAAGGTTCATAAATTTCTAACATTTATATTATAGAAAATAAAAATTTTAAATAATTCATATGAATTCATTTACCTAATAATTAAAGTAGAATTTGGTTACTTGATTTTGGAAAAACCAAGCACATCAGAATTCCAAATAAGATTTCAATAGACATACATGCAGAGGGCTTAGAGATGGAGGAAACATCCTATTGTTTTGCATGTTTAGAGCAGTAGAAGGAAAAAGATAGAAGACGCCTAAGAATAGATCCAGATCCTGGTACAACATTTGATGCAAAGACAATATGAATAAAACTAAATAAGGCTAAAGGTCACAAAATCACCATTAAAATCATGACATGCTGAAGGTCTTGTTCCTTATTTGTACACCAGTCTGCAATGAGGAAAAGATATAGAAAAAACATACATGAAACCCATATGCTAACTATTTATAGTATAGGTTCATATTTTTTCCATGTGTCATAAACAAGGCTCTTTGAAATATAATATAAACAATCTCACTATTAGTAAGTTCATGGATTTTCAACCAATGCTTCCCTTCTATTCAAACCATATATGTCGTGCATCAGTCACCATGTGATTGATCCCCCAAACTCAATTACTAGCCTATTATCAATCACCTTCCCCCATCAATTCAGTCAACTAATACTTACAAGTTCCACCAGAAATGATCAATTATGAAAGACCTCAAGGAAAAGAGAGATCATTAACTTTCTTCGCTTGAAGAGTGCCAAAAACATTGGATTTTATTCGCCCCATAATTACCAGTGATAGAAAACATGTCAACAATAACTTATAGCACTTATAGCACATAATGTGTTAGGAACCTAGCCTAAGTAAATTAGTTACTATAAGGGTATTAAAGGAATTAGAATTAGATATGAAATAATTTGTTATAGCAATTATGTTATAACAATAGTAGTGTTGTCTGCCAACAAATTAGCAATTCTGTTATAACTAGTACTGTCTGTAGTGCCATAGGTTCGTTAATTGTTGCTGCTTGATTCTTATCTTTTGGACCTAGGAATACTATATATAGGTATGTAATTGTATTTTGTTGGGATATGAAAAAGAATTATCAGCTTTTCTGTTCCTTCTCCCTTTTATTTTAGAGGCCCTTAATCCTCGAAACTAAGGATTATTTTCTCAGTTCATAACATTTGGTGCTTTCGTTGAGAGTCAATGGTTGACTTTGCTTGTTCCACATCCACTATGGACCGCATCGAAGCATCCATCGTGGAACTCACCATTGTCGAAGACGCCACGGTTGCCAAACTAGACAAAATTCTTCATAAGCTCGCCCTTCTTGAAAATCGTTGTCAGTTTTCAAAGGTGCTCAAGACTTCTTCAACCTCCTCATCTGAGAAACCCGCCGTCGGTGAGGCTCCTCAGTCAAACACCAAAGACAGAGACACAAAGTTTGAATTGAGCTATATTTTCTTAGACAAAAAGGTGTAGAGCTTCATGGAAGAGTCGTTGAATTCGGTTTCTAGTCAAGGGAGGGTTACGAAAAATAAAACCATGGAGGTGGAAGTTCCTAATGAAGAGGATTCCAAATTCATACTGGGAAGCAATGAGAAACCAATGTTTGAACGAGGTTGTGGATTCGACATCCACGACCACACAGTGTCTCATCGCCATGTGTCCTTCGAACTCGACCATTCAAACTTAGAGGATGCTAATGTTGTTTCATTCAAAGTCATGAGGATGAACCCCTTTTGGGTGTACGACAGAGAAGCGCTTCGACTCTTCAGCAAGTTCAACAAAGGTCACTTGCAATTCGAACACACTTTATTGGGTAATGTTGATGTCCTGATGGCCACACACTTGGGTGTTGTTTTTATGCCACAAGGTCTGAGGCATTTCCTTGGTATTGACACATTTGACCATGGAGGCTACTTAAAGGGCACTGGTAAGTGGATTGTTCAGCAAGCTGTTGAATTATCAATTGTTGCTCCCACTATTGAAGCATCATTGGATGCAAGGTTCCTGAGTGGGTTGAAGGAGGAAAGACTTGAAGCTACAAAGGTATTTAAATCAAGTGGCATTGGTGTTATTGTGACTGATAAACCTGTAGACAATCAAAAGTTGATTGATGATGTTAGGAAGGCTCTTCATGCAGCCAAAATCTGTAGCTATGCACAGGGAATGAATTTGATCTGTGCAAAAAGTATTGAAAAGGGTTGGGATTTGAAGTTGGGTGAACTGGCCCGGATTTGGAAAGGGTTAGAGCAATATTCTTAGACAAAATCAAGCAGGCATATGAAAGAAATCCTAATTTGGCAAACCTTCTTGTGGATTCAGAGTTTACAAAGGAAATAATTGATCACCAATTTTCCTAGAGGAGAGTTGTTTGCCTTGCTATCAATTTTGGTATTAACACTCCAGGTATGCCTGCTAGTCTTGCTTATTTGGACATCATCTTACTTGCATCAAATTATGATGATGCAATTTGCTATGTTGATACCATGAATCTTGATGGAGAGACATATCTGAAGCTGAAACAAGCACCCAAAGCAACTTCAAAGTTGCAAGAAGACTCAAACTTTCAAAATTTCAGGGTTGTCATCAAATGTTAAGACCTAAATGTTGGGGTTGCTTATGGACGAGGAGTTACTGAAGTTGAGAGAGCTCTATCTAAGAGACATGAATCACATCCAGGCCAAGAGTTGAAAAAGATTAGTGAATCAAAGTCATCCATTAAAGGGTTTAACTTTATGGATGAAAGGGTCGTGAATGGAAATTGGAGCAAAGAACCCAATGCCAATGTAATCTAGAACGTCCTATGGTTGCTAGTTGTATGCCATACTGCAATGCCTAAAGTTGATGAAGAAACTGGTAAGGTTTCATATGAAGTTGAATCAATAGATGAGGCATCTTTTGTGATTACAGCCAGGGAACTTGGATTTGAATTTTATGAAAGGATACATACAACTATTTCACTTCGTGAATTAGACACCATATTAGGCCAGAAAATCAACAAGTCCTACAAACTTTTGAATATATTAGAGTTTACTAGTGCAAGAAAGCAGATGTCTGTAATTGTGAAAGATGTGGATGGGAAACTACTATTACTTAGCAAAGGGACTGACAGGGTAATGTTTGAACGAATTGCAAAAAATGGAAGGGATTTTGAAGAGAAGACAAAGCAACACATTAGTGAATATACTGATTCTGGTTTGAGGGCCTTGATACTTGGATATCGTGAACTTATTGATGATGAGTACAATAAATTTAATAAAGATTTTATAGAGGCCAAGAACTTAGTAAGTGAAGACCAAGAGTAGATTGTTGATGGGATAATACAAAATATTGAGAAGGATTTAATTCTTCTTGGTGCTCCTTTGGCAGATTGACCATAACTACACCTTGAGGACAAGGTGTTTGTGAAGAAGGGTGGAATTGTTAGGAACCTAGCCTAAGTAAATTAGTTACTGTAAGGGTATTAAAGGAATTACAATTAGATATGGAATAATTTGTTATAGCAATTTTGTTATAACAATAGTAGTGTTGTCTGCCAACAAATTAGCAATTTTGTTATAACTAGTATTGTCTGTAGTGCCACAGGTTCGTTAATTGTTGTTGCTTGATTCTTATCTTTAGGACCTAGGAATACTATATATAGGCATGTAATTACAGTTTGTCAGGATATGAGAAAGAATTATAAGCTTTTTTGTTCCTTCTCCCTTTTATTTTGGAGGCCCATAGTCCTCGAAACTAAGGATTATTATCTCAGTTCAACAAAATGTGTGAACTACTATCATAAGAATCGTGCTTAACATTAAATGCAGGGCTTTCTTTGAGAAAGTTAGGAATAAACATGTCAGACAACATATGCTAGAACAAAGAGAAGAAAATTTGCTAATAGGAAAAATAAATATAACATCATTAGCTTAGTTGTACTTAATGAAGACACTCACAATGTAAAAACAGTTAGGCATTGCTATATGCTAACATCAGTGAAACAACCTACTACTCAATTACTCATATTGTATATGAGAGGTAAACCAAAACAGTCATCCACCGCATACCTAACCATTGTGCCCATTGTACAATGAGGTTTGAGAATATGAATGTCCAATGAAATTGGGCCTTCTTCTTCTCATCATCCCATAGATCTTCAAGAGTACATACCTGAATGACATAGAAACAAAGAATCACAAAATGTAAAACAATTTAAAAAATGAATTCACCCTGCCCCCATTTAATATACAGGTTCTCACCTTTTTATTCTCAATATAATCATTTTTAGTAGTCATATTTAATAAATAGAAATTAATTGAAAAAACCCAATTTATTGAATGATGTCCAATCTATAATTCATCTTAATAAATAGAATGAATGGATAATCAATTATAGACACATGGTGTAAAAATGTTAAATTAAATGTTTTAAATTTTTTAAAATAATAACTTTAATTATGTGTCCTTGAAACTAATTAAAAAAGTAAAATTATTAAATGACTCAAGTATTTACAAATTTAAAATAAATAACTTTTTTATAAGAATTAAAATAAAAGTTCATATTTTCAAAACCAAAAAATTTTTAAGCCCAACATATTTAAGTAACTTTTTTATATTTTTAAATTTTAATACTTTTATATTAATTTCTTTACTATTATCTTATATATAGAATGATGCAGATTATAATTATATTTTTTATCGATAAATGTTAGTTGTTAGTTTATTGTGAGAGGAAGATTTTTTTCCTTGCTCCAAATTATTCAAGACAAAATGAGACTGCAAGTTTCTTTATTTTATCCTCCTAAAACAATAAGAACAAAAAAGAAATAATCAACGGTCAATGCAAGTTCTCCATTAAAGAATTAAGTTGTTGTGTATGCATTAACTTGAGAGGGGTGTCAAATTTGTTATGTTTTTTTTTCTTTTCAAAATTTAATTAATTCTTCTACAAACTTAAGCTAGAATAAGATCAGATTAGGCTAGGATATGATCAAATTCATCTGCTCTTACCCTTATTTTTTTGTTTTAATATATTAATTTGAATTGTAATTAGATTTCTAATAAACTCTGCCTATTTATCATACTTTATAACTTGAACTAACTAATGCAATAAGAATTATTGTTTCTTCTCCTAAGCTGCATGGCATTAGAGTTGTCATGACAAGAAAAAATAGGTATGGGGAAAACAAAGGAGATCCAAACCCCATAACAACCTCTTCTGCAACATTTGGTTCATTGCAAGTAGCCTAGGCACACAAAGGAAACTGGTTAGAAGCTCAATGGTAAACCACCAAATTGGAAGAAGAAATCAAGAAGAGAAGGATGAGCATTTCAAACATCTAATACTAAAAATCAGAAGCAGAAAAATACCTCAGTTATCTCCATTTACAAAGGAGAAGTTAGAATACTTATATAAATTTTTCTCTTAAAAAATGTCAGCTAACACGTCCTCTTCCTTAGCCTAAAAAGGTTCTCATTTTTCTAAAGCTCCAGATCATTGATTCAGAAGCCACTAACCATATAACAAACTATCCAAATTTGTTTTATTACTATAGTCCTTATGCAGATAACAAGATGGTTAAAGTTGTAGATGGTTCCTTCTCTTCAATATCTAGTGTTGGTTTAGTTCCTGTATTGAATTCCCTAACTCTCCATAATGTTCTATATGTTCCCAACATGCCATGCAATCTATTGTCCATTAGTATATTAATTCATGGTATACGCGTGTCTTGTTTTTCACTCATCATTTTGTAAATTTCAGTAGTTGGAATCAAGAAAGGCAATTGGCAGTGCTAAGGAAGTTGATGGCTGCTATTTCTTTTAAGATGGAATCATTTTCAATTAGCAAACTCAAAGTATCTGCCTCTGTTCTGTTTTTATTTCCTAGGAATATTAAATAATGTTATGGACTACGGTATTATAGATTAGGTCACCTAAGTTTTATGTATCTAAAGAATTTTTTCTTGAACTCTTCAAGAATGATATGTTTATTTCATACTCAATCAAATATTGCATTTTCGATGAGCCAAGCCAATTTATCATTCTCCTCATAAAAAAAAATGCCTTACAGCACTACATGAATCTTAAGAAAATTAAAGAGTGCACTCCTAACAAAGGATTATTTTTTAAGAAAATTGAACAACAAACTCTTGAAACTTAGTCACCTGGAAAGGCAAAAAACAGAATGTACTAATAGGGGGATTGTTGACAGGGAAGTTGAAGAGGCTGAGGCGCTAGGGCTTCGGGCAAACCATGCTAGTCTCATTGTGGGATGGAACGACGATGTGTTAGACGACAAACTGTTTCATCTTCTTCCTTGGATTTCTATCTATATATTTAATTAACTAAAACATGTTATAATATATAGCAGAAGCCACAAATTAGAGCCAGGCAGCCATCAAACGAAAATTCAAAAACCAAAAGGAATAAACAAATCAAACGTGTCAGAGCTAATTTATTATTATATTCAACGATATCGTAAACGTCAGAGAGTACTGCTAGTGGTGCTAGTCCACTAGAGTGGGTGGCAGGGGAATAAAGGTGTCCTTCGCTTGCTGTCGCGCGTTAGGTCTCATCTTTGTGCAATCAATTTCGATTCCAATTTGAATGTGAATAGGCGCATTTGTGTGTGTAGTGTTGAGTGAGAGAGGAAGTCAAACAGGTGCATTTCTTTTTATTTAAGTGAAAAATATTCTAAGACCATGTTGTAAAAACCGTCTTAGAATGACAACCTTCTAAGACGGTTTTCACAAAACCATCGTAAAGATGTTGCATTTATTTACAGAAATGCCACTGTGTTTCTTTCTAAGACGGTTTTATGGGAACCGTCTAAGAAGGTGCGTCGTAAAAAATCATTTTTGTAGTAGTGAGTAAGCGCTAAACCCAGGACATCACTAATAAGATATATAAGGTTCCAAATAAGATCTATAAGTTATTATCTTATATGTTATTAATATGTGTAGAATGTTAGATTAATTAATTAATCAACTTTATGGAATAATGTTATTGACGAAAAGACATTTGAAAAAACTTGACAATCACAAAAGAAAGAAAAATAAAAGTATTTGAATTATTTTCTTACATGTCCTTTCAATGGGGCCAAATGTAATACATCTTGCCCCTATTTTATTTTTAGTCTTTTTGGTTTTCATGTCGTTGTTCAATGATTGAGGATTAGAGAACATGACTCATTATAAGTTAAAAATATAGTTCACTTATTATATTCTCAATGGAGGAAGTAACTATTGTTTGTCATGTTGGAGTATATGATATATACTACCTACGAAATTGAGTATAAAATGTAATTCACCTATTGTATTAGCATGTTGGAGTATACAAAATAAAAGAAAATATAATAAAGGTGAAAAACCAAAAATATCTAATTCCGTCTTAAATTTTGATTGAATAAAATAATTCATTTTGTATCTCTTTGATTTTAATTTCCTCAATTAAATAAATATACTGACTTTTACAAATAAATTATTTGTTAGTATCTATATATTTACATAATATACATTTTTAATTTGATTCTTATGAAAGACCAATTTAATTTTCATATGTTTATTTATTTTCAATTTCGTCGTTGTTGTTTGACATTGTTATAATATTATTTGTTAAAATTTTAACTTAATAAAATATAATAAATAAATTAATAGTGATTTCAAATATAAAATATAATATTTCTGGTTTTTATACTTGGACCAAAATATAATTTACTTAATTTTCATCACCATAAATATTTGTTATCAACGTAAACAAATATAATTTATTATTACTATGCTAATAATTTATATAGTGTGAGAGTTAATTAAAAATTTAAAAGTACTTTCAAGGACCAAAAGACACTACACATGTTAGTTCATGGACCAAAATATCATTAAGTGGTTAAATTTAAACTTTTTGACACGTAACAACTCTTAAATGTTATATTATCAATAGAAATGTCACATAGGCATGATCACTTGAGTTAATGGAGAAAACTAATGGTAGGATTAGTTTGTCATATTTTTTTACACATTTGGAGACAAAAATTTTAATTTGTCATATTTTAGGGATCTAATAGTCCGAGCCTAATAAATTGAAGGATAAAAATGAATATTTACCCTATAAATACCATTTTTTACTAAAAAGAATTTAGACCAACAAGATACATTTTATTACGCATCTAATTAAAAGACATAAATATAAAATTATAGTTATGTGTGGCATTATAAAATAACACTAATCTAATAATATAAAAATAAATAAAATAATATTTTGTTTTTAACTTAATATTTTATCGACACTTGAATAAAACTAATTTGGAGACAATGCTATAAAGGAAGAAAATGGGCTCTTGCACAATAATGGTGTAATTTTTTCAAAAAAATTACCATAATGGGTATATTTAAAACAAAAATATGAAAATGAGTAAATCGTTCTTTGAATTATGATTTCACTATGAAGATATCATTTTCCAAACCACGATTTTGTTTTTCAAAAAATTGTTATACTAAAATCATATATGTTTAGATTATTTCAGTTTTTTAATTTTTTTAATTATTAATAAAAGTTGAAATTGTATGTTAAAATATGATTTCAATATTTTTTTTAATTATTTTAGAAATCCTATTTGAACATATAATTTCATTAGAAAAAAGAAAAAAATTGTATTTTAATATATGATCTCAGTTCTTAAAGAAAAAGAAAATATTTTAAACAAATGAAAAGTGAAGTCGTACTTTGATATATGATTTCTTCGTGATGAAATCATATATCAAAGTATGCTTTATCCATTTTTGTAGTTTTTTTTAAAAAAAAAATTAGCCTCTTTCAGTAATTAATCCAAGAAAATGTGATGTTATCTTATTTTAGGTTTATAGTGTATCTGAATTGTGTTATGCATGTGATAAACATTATGTTTCGATCTTATGTTTGTTGACATAGTTAGGATTTTCGTATTCAAGATATTGTCTTAAATATTTGGTGGGTTGTCATGGTTTTGTTTTTAGTAAAAGACGTCTCAATTAATTGAAAGGAGAATGTATTTGTAAATGACCCTTGGTCTCGACTCTTAACCAACGTGGGACTTTTGTGACTATCGAAACAAACCCTCCGATCAAAATTAAGGGGTAAGAGCGACCTAGACCCTCCTTCTAGCATCGATTTTCCAACCTTAAATCCACTAACATCATTAGGATCTCCATATCCGTGGTGTTTCTATTTAAATACTCACTGGATTGACATGCTTTTATTCTTAATAAAATACGTCTTTGTAGGATGTGAGGAGTGAGAGTTTATAAACAACTCTTAGTCTCATATCCTAAGAAATGTAAGACTTGTGGCTACCAAAACACATTATTTAAATATTGTAAATTTGATTGTGGCTACCTAACATTTTATAGGCACTTGAATAAAGTAACTAACTTTTGAAAGTTAGGAATATCATTCACTGTGCAAAAGTTGGTTGTATTTATTCATGGTCATCTGATTTAACAATAAAAAAAATGAAGTTTCGTTCTTAATTTGGTTATAAAAGTCTCTAGAGTATCATCTCCAATAAAGGATGTGTAGGGGAATTTTAATCTTTTAAGATTTGATCCTTGTTAAAACTTATTATTGAAGTAAGATATTAGATTTCCATGATCCAGATTTTGTAGAAAAACGATCAAGATCTAGATCTATTTTAAAAAAATATTTTTTTATTTTTTTTTCACAAAATTGATTTACATTTAAGTATTGTAAGACCTAAAAAATGGTTTAAAATTTTAAAATGAAATTTATTATTGAAATTGAAAATGAAAGAAATTTTAAAAGTGATATAACACTATCAGATCATAAGAAATGACTAAGATCTCAAAATGATCTTTTATTATAGATACTCTTAGTATGGTTTTTTAAATTTATATTGCTGGTGGAATATGAACATTGGACACATCAGGTGTTGTGGTCCCCACCCCTCATCAGACATGGGTTGTTGTCCTCTGGCAAATTTCCTGCATGGGGTTACTTTTAGAAATATTTTCCCGAAATGGGTCTGTTTCTAAAGTAATTCTTGCATGGTGCTCTTTTTTACGTAAAGCACATGCAAATCGCAGCACATATTGGCGCTTCCCATGGCGACGTGACACCTGGCACTGGTGTCACCAGTGCTGTTGGCGCCTTGCAGGAGCTTGGACTCGCCAATTTGACTGGCGAGTTGAGGGTAGGGGACTGTTTGCTCAGACTACGTGCAGCAGGAAGCGTTGCAGGAGGGACAACCTTTTTGCAGTTGAAAGCGCCAGTCCTACTGGCGATTTGCGCTGCAATTGGGAGTAGCCAGTAGCACTGGCGATTTGAGGTTGAAGTAGCCATTCCAAATGGCGATTTCAGCTCCTTTATAAACCACAGCTCCCTCTATTTCATGTGCGTTTCTTGAAAATTACTGAGAGTTCATATCTTTATAAAGGTGCAGATCCATATTTTATGTGCGTTTTTTAAAAAATAGTGAGTTTCAAATTGTTTATTATCCTATCTTGTGTTCAATCCTAAAAACGTTGTTGAAGGCAGGTTTAAGGTACAGCTTTAAGGTATAAAAGTTCAAATGTGTATTGCATGAATGTTATTTTTATGAAGTAATTTTTTTATGCCGGAAAAAAGTATGAATGTGAAATGTTTATTATAATTTTTTGTAATTAAGTTGTATTTTTTTGAGTTAAATTTGTGAGGGTTAAAATAAAAGTTTGTTTTAAAAAACAATTATATCATCATATTTATTTGAAGAAAATATGTTGAGTAAAAAAATTGTTTTGAATATGAAGTTTATAGTTAGTTTATAGTTATTTTATAATTATATTAAGTTGGTGTTGGTGTTTATGTTGTATTAGTGTCTTAAAAATTTATGAGTGTTCTTTGAAGTGTGTTTATGTTGGTGTTTTTTTAAGATGAAGTTATAGTATTTTTTTAATTAGATTAGGTTCATTTGTTGGTGTGTTAAAAATTTATATGCGTTGAAGTTGAAAGTGTTATTTATTTTAATATAATTGTAGTAATAATTTTGTAATTACCTATTTTCATTTTGAAGTTATTATTGTGAAGATTAATTATTTATATGTCCGCCTAATTGAGATATTGTACAAATGATTGATGCTATTGATATTTAGACACTTACAAATTACAGACACCATAACAATACGTTTAAATTTTTGTTATATTTATTTCCGTCAAATCATTTAACGAAAGACACCATAATAACTTATTTGACGATGCTTTGTTGTTTCTCGTATCATATTTATTTTAATATATTTGTAGTAATTTTGTAATTACCTATTTTCATTTTGAAGTTATTATTGTTAAGATTAATTATTTATATTATTAACTTCGTTCATGAATTTTTTTATTTTGTCTTTAAAATTACTATGTTGAAATTATTCATTTTTTTAAGTGTGTCCCATGAAATTTATTTCAAGTTAATTAAATTATTTTAAAAGACAAATTGAATGTGAAATTCCAATAAAGGGACCTTTTGTGATTAGATTTTATTAGTTTGGATTTAAAGTTTTATAAAATTGTTTGTGTTATTTAAGTGTGCTGATGTGAAATTTATTTAAATTTAATAATTTTGATTACATCTTCATTAGTTTAAAATTATTACATTGAAATCGTTCATTTTTTTAAAAGTGTCTTAATGTGAAATTGATTTGACGTTATTTTTTTTTAAATAAAGTTTTATTTTGAAGTTCCAGTAATGACTTTTTGTGATACCCATTTTATAATTTATTTGACGTGTTAAAATATTGTTTTTGTAGGTACACGATGAATTCGGTTATAACAGTGTTATATTTCAATGGAAGGGTATATGAAGATAATGATGGTATAATATTTGAAGGCAGTAAAAAAGCGATTCAGATTAAACGTGGAATTAGTTTCAATGCTTTGAAGAAAAAAAATTGGAGATAAGGTAAAGTTACAAAATAATGAAATTAATTCTGCTATCAGCTGTAGATTTTTAGTGTCAGGAAAATATATTGCCTTGCAAATTTGTGATGACAAAGACGTTGAGACGATGCTGGAAAGTTTTAAACAACAACAAGAAATGTCAGTTCTAGAATTGTACATAGAAAAGGATGTGGCTGGTGGTTCAATGTTTCATTCTGCAAATTCCCTTACATCATGTGGAAATTATGTATCTAACGATGACACACAACCGCCAACAAATATGAGCAATTTAAATCTTGACGAAGATGATGATCATGATGATGATGATTATCTTGTGTCTAACTCATACGTTGAAGAGTCTTTAGACGAAGATGACAGTGTTGACGGTATATCTGATACAGACGATGAAGTCATTGACATTCCTCAACCAGTAAGAATTGTTCACCTAGCAGAAGGTATAATTTGCTGAATTAAAAAATTAGACAATACATTTATTATTTGATGTCAATTGAATTTAATGCTAAATAAGCATTATTTGATTTTTTTTTTGAATTGTTAGGTGCACAACAAATTGAAAATCCATTTTGGAATGATGCTTTACATTATAACAATATCAACTGGAGTTATCCTGATGAAGAGGACATTTGCGGTTTGGAGATGCCGTCGACCTTTAATGTTGGCCAAGAATTATATGTTGGCATGGAATTTGATAGTAAAGATGCGGTCAAAAATGCACTCAAACAATATCTTATGAAGGTGCATCAAAGTTTCAAATTGTTGAAAGCAAATCAAACAAGTATGTGGTTTGTTGCTTGAATAAAAATGCAGAGTGTCCTTGCCCTTTCTATATGAGGGCAATTTTATCCAAAAAAATAGATACGTGGAAAGTCACACAATGGGGTGGACCACACACATGTCTGAATATGAACATGACACAAGATCACGAGAAACTTGATTCAAATTTAATTGCCACTTGTGTAGTAGGTACGTATTTTATGTTCATATTATGTTCATTTTTTGTTAATTGTCATTTAAATTTTGTTATGTTATTGACAAGCATGTCAGAGAAGATCCATTAATAAAAATTTCTTTGATTCAAGAGAGGATTAATAGTGAATTTGCGTACAAGGTGTCGTACAAAAAGCGTGGTTGGCGAAACAGAAAGCCATTGCAATTGAATATGGCGATTGGGATGAGTCATATGCGAAACTTTCGTCGTGGCTAACACACATGCAAAATCATTCTCCTTGATCATATTTTCAAGTACTACATGACGATTTTATCGTTGGAATACGGTTAGTTGCAAACACCGTCAGTTTCATAGAGTTTTTTGGACTTTTGGCCAATGTAAAGAGGCTTTCAAGTACTGTAATCCAATCATACAAGTTGACGCACACATTTGTACGACAAATACCATGGGACCCTCTTAATGGCCACATCACAAGATGGAAATGGTGGTGTCCTTCCTCTAGCATTCGCGGTGGTTGAAGGTGAGACGTTGACAGCGTGGTCATGGTTTTTGGCACACTTGCGTGAACACGTCACAGATAAAAATGGTATTTGTCTGATATCTGATCGACACGCAAGTATAAAGTCCGCTGTCGCTAACGAAGCACTTGGTTGGCAACCTCCCCACGGTTATCATGTCTACTGCGTGCGACACATAGCAAGCAACTTCAATCGGAAATTCAATAATGCAAAACAAAAAGAATGTTGAAGAAATTGGGTAAGATTTCATATTTGATGTCTCGTTTATTTACTTTCATATATACTTATCCACGTTATTCATAACTAATTTATGCAGCCTAGACTCCTTGCAAGCACATTTTTTATCAAAATTAGAAAAATTTCGTGAACTGAGTCCAACCATAGCAACATGGATTGATCGCATTTCAAAGGAAAAATGGACGATGGCTTATGACAGGAAGGACGTAGATATGGCCACATGACAACCAACCTCTCAGAATGTATCAACAAGGTTTTGAAGGATTGTCGCAACATTCCATAACAGCATTGGTCAAATCAACGTACAGTAGGTGTCGAAAGTACTTTGTTGAGCGTGGCCGCCAAGCGCAGAGACAGTTAAATGAAGGGAAAGTTTATTGTTCAAAGCTTGTTAAAGAACTTAGAAAAAAATCAAGAACAAGCGTGTTCGCACATCGTTTGCGTGTATGGCATCCACTCCACAAGGTTTGAAGTAGAGGAGACCTTCAATCCTATTACGCAACGTGGCGGACAAAAATGGGCAGTTAACTTGAATGGTCATTATTGTCAATGCGGAAGGTATTTTGCGCTTCACTATCCATGTTCGCATATTATTGCAGCTTGTGGTTACGTGAGCCTGATCTACTACCAATATATAGATGTTGTTTATACAAATGAGCACATCTTAAAAGTTTACTCCCCACAATGGTGGCCTCTTGGGAATGAAGCGGCTATTCTTCCTTCTAATGACGCATAGACACTTATCCCTGACCTAACTACAATTCGTGCGAAAGGTTGGCCAAAATCAACAAGGATAAGGAATGAGATGGATTGGGTCGAACCATCTGACCACCGACAAAAATGCAGTAGATGTGGAGCCGAAGGGCATAAAGGCGTCGCTGTCCAATGCAATCTGAGCGTGGGAGTTGTTCAAATCATTGATTTATGTATGCTAGTCGAGTGAATTGTATTTGTTTAAAATGTCTTCAATGTATTGAATTTATGGGGTTGAATCAATTTGTGGGGTTCTATGAATTCATTAATTAAAAACATTACTTATTTTGGTTTGTGTACATTAACTATTTGTGGGGATCCATGAATTCATTAGTTAAAACCCTAACCCAAACACCTAAACCCTAACCCCAAGTCCTAGGAAACATCCCTAATCCCAAAACCTAACCCTAATACATAAAACCTCACCCTAAAACCTTACCCTAATCCACAAAACCTAAACCCTAACACCTAACCCTAAACCCTTACCCTAATCCATAAAACCTAACCCTAAAACCTGTCCCTAATGCATACTGCCTAACCCTAATCCATAAAGCCTACCCCTAATCCATAAACCCTAACCCTAATTCATAAAGCCTAACCCTAAAACCTATCCCTAATGCATAAAGCCTAACCCTAATCCATAAACCCTAACCCTAAGCCCTAATCCTAATCCAAAAAAGCTAACCCTAATCCATAAAGTCTAACCCTAAACCATACCACTAATCCATAAAACACAACCCTAAACCTATCCCTAATGCGTACAGCCTAACCCTAATCCATAAAGCCTACCCCTAATCCATAAACCCTACCCTTAATCCATAAAGCCTACCCCTAATCCATAAAACCTACCTCTAATCCCTAAACCCTAAACCATAAAACCTAACCCTAAACCATAACCCTAATCCATAAACCCTAACCCTAGTCCATAAAACCTAACCCAAAACCCTAACCCTAATCCATAAAACCTAACCCTAAAACCTATCCCTAATGCATACAGCCTAACCCTAATCCATAAAGCCTACCCCTAATCCATGAACCCTAACCCTAATCCAAAAACCCTAACCCTAATCCATAAAACCTAACCCTAAACCCTACCCCTAATCCATAAAACCCAACCCTAAACATATCCCTAATGCATACAGCCTAACCCTAATCCATAAAGCCTACCCCTAATCCATAAAACCTAACACTAAAACCTACCCCTAATGCATACAGCCTTACCCTAATCCATAAACCCTACCCCTCATCCATAAAGCCTACCCCTAATCCATAAAACCTAACCCTAAACCCTAAACCATGAACCATAAAACCTAAACCTGAACCATAACCCTAATCCATAAAACCTATCCCTAATGCATACAGCCTAACCCTAATCCATAAACCCTAACCCTAATCCATAAAACATAACCCTAAAACCTAACCATAATCCATAAAACCTAGCCCTAACGTAAACTTTGTTTTATTATTTGTAAACTTAGTTTATTATTATAGTTTGATGCGCCACATAAAAATTATTTGTAAAGTTAGTTTACTATAGTTTGATGCGCCACATAAAAATTATTTGTAAACTTATTATACTTTATTATTTGTAAAGTTAGTTTACTATAGTTTGATGCGCCACATAAAAATTATTTGTAAACTTATTATACTTCATTATTTGTAAAGTTAGTTTATTATTTCGTTTGTCTACTTTAGTTTTATTTGTAAACTTAGTTTATTATTATACTTTGATGCGCCACATAAACTTTATACATTAGTAAGGCATAATAAATTAGATGCGATAGATTAATTGTCAAAATCAAATGTCTTACAAACAACAACAAAATTACACAGATACATCAAAATTAGTCATTATGGTGTCCGTAATGTCGTGAGGATGTGCCACATGGTCGATCTCATCTTCGCGCTTGACGATCAGGATTTCTTCTGCCGCCGCGTTGTCTCCCGGCTTCTGGTTGCTCAGCCTCTACAGAAAACTCCTGATGCAAATCAACACCTAATAAGTCGCCCATATCAGGTATTGCTCCGGGTACATTCCATTGCGGAGCAAATGGGGCGTTAGATGTTGCCATGGGGGCATCGTGCTGCTGTGAAGGAGTCATAGTGGCCATGAAAAATGAGGTTGTGTTTCCGCAACACCACCGAACGAATGTGAGGTCTCAGAAGTATCAGTATGATGACCTGCAAAAGGATATTGATACATCTGTGAAGGATATTCGGAAAATGTGTTGGCGTGTAATACATTCCATGACCACGCTCCATCATTTGTTGGAATATTGTTCCGCTTCAACATGCTCCCTTCGTCTGCCTATGCCCCGAGTTTCAACACTTGACTGAAGAATGTGAAACTCTTGTGCTGGGAATTCACGCTCTGATGCTGGACCATGTGACACTGGCTCAGTGATTCTCACTTGCTCTTCAGATATAATCGCTAACTTATCCACGTAAGGCACGAGATCATCAACTGTCCATGTGTTCCTCCCTTGTGGTGACACCATATATTGTAAAGTCTCCACAACTTCACCCTGCAATTATTAGCGTCAAGAAATTAATGCTTATGCTTAATAAATAATTAGAAGTTAAACATTGAAAAACAGATAAATACCAATGCAGCTGTGTTTGCATTGTTTGGGTCGACAAACATCTTTGTTTTACGCCTATACCACACCATGTAGTCCGAGTTAAAACCCAGTAGGCCCTCCTGTCGAGGATAAACGTCGACCCTAAACTCAACTGATTGTTCCACTGACTAATGATTGGGCCAACAGGTGGAACCAATTCTCATCTTGTTTGCCTTTGAGCGTTATGCCATGGAGATTCTGCGGTTGCGAAGGAACCCGGAATAGGTTGTTGCAATCCAAATTGTCGTAAAACTCTATCGGGTTGGTGCCACTCAACAACATGGAAACAAATAGTGGCACCACCGCAAACCAGCTACACTCCAACCAACAAATTGAGGCAACGCTGCCATCACAGTTGCTGTGTATGGCTCCTAGACAAACTGCATATAACAACACACTTGTCAATTTCCAGTCAAACATAACATATTAAAATTCATTTAACCATTACATTACGATTTCTTACCTCATGTCGTTTCATCAATCCAATTTGCGACGGAAAAGTCTAAGATCATCATTGCCAATATGCTGATTTCCACGTCGCAACCACCTACAATAAAAATGAAATCATCATTGTCAACACGTTCCATCATTAAATATTTTTATTCAAATCTAATTTTTAAACAACAAACCTGTGTCCGAGTGGTTTATTTTCTATGACGGGAGGCGTCCTCTTTGGAGCTAAGTCGTGCATCGTTCCCATGCCCACATTTGGATTAAGATGCACATACCTCCGATTGATTTAACTTTGTAATCGGTGGCGCTGCACATTCTCTCTATATAAATACGCAAGCACAGCAGGTCCCCACGCATACGTGCTGCACTGTTCAAAGTCACGTAAAAATTGTAGGTACCTTAAAGAAACTCTGCTACTACTTTTGTTAACAAAGAGGACACCTCCTATGAATCGAAGGATCCACGCATGGGTAAACCTTTGTAATTGTTCAACGTTACCCTCATCAATATTTATGTGAGAAAAATGGTGAGCCAGCCAACTTAATTTGACGACACTGCCTTCAAGTTCGCCTTCCTGTGGTCTGACTCCTAATAATTCTTCACATAAGTCGGCCCAATCAAGATTTGTTGAACCAATTAGTGGTGCCCCGTCAGTACGAAGACCTAATAAAATTGACACATCTTGGAGAGTAATGGTAGACTCTCCGCATCTCAGGTGAAACGTGTGGGTTTCGGGCCTCCATCTTTCAATGAAGGCACTAATTAAGGCCGCATTTATCTTTAGATATCCCATCTTAATTATCCAATAAAACTCACATTGCCGAAGCAGAGGAACAATTTCCTCTGGTATTTGTTCTTCACCTTGATACATCGGCACTGCTCGTCTTATGTGTAGTTTTCTGTTTGGTTCCCCATTCCAAACATGTTCTGAAACATGTTTGGGTTGCATCCACAAAACGTCACCCTCAATTGGACCAGACCTCGTTTGTATACTTGATGCGCATGACGACGAAGATGCCATTGATCCTGCACAATAAAATATAATACAATAAAATGAATAATAAAATTTACACATACTCTCCAAATTTCAAATAAATAACAAATAATATTTTTCATATTTCAAATTTCAAATATTCCAATAACAAAATTTCATATATATTCTACAAATAAATTAAATTACATACAAATATAAATTTTAATATATAACAATTTTTATATTTGCGGCTAAAAATTAAAACAATATATATATATATATATATATACAAAATTAATAACTTAAAATACTTACCACTAAAATAATTTAGCATACAAAATTAATTATTTCAAATACGTTAAACTATTCTAATTTTAACATATTATATGAAACTCATAATAACTACAACTTACGTAATATAAAAAATTTAATTGTTATCTAATTTAAAATTTTTAATTTATAGTATGTATAACTATTCCTAATTTTTCATATAAAATATTTAAACTAAATGTAACATATCATATAAAAAATTTAAACTAAACTTAATCCAAAATTAATAAGTTACGGAACCTAAAACTATTTTTAATCTACTATATAAATTTTTTTAATTAAACCTAATCTACCATATAAAAATTAAAAATATTTCTAATTTATCATATTAAATATTTAAACTAAATGTAATGTACCATATAAAAAAATTTAAACCAATTCTAATCTAAAATTAATAACTTATGGAACCTAAAACTATTTTTAATGTATTATATAAAAAAATTTAGCTAAATCTAATCTACCATAAAAAAATTTAAACTATTCCAAATTTATCATATCAAATATTTAAACTAAATATAATGTAGCATATACAAAATTTAAACTAAACCTAATCTAAAATTAATAAGTTATGAAACGCCAAACTATTCTTAATCTACTATATAAATTTTTTTAAATAAACCTAACTTACCATATAAAAATTTAAAGTATTTCTAATCTATCATATAAAATTAATAACTTACATTTCCTAAAACTAAAACTATTCCTAATCTACCATATAAAAAATTTAAAATAATTCTAATCTACTATATAAAATTAAGAACTCAAACTAATAATATTAAAAAATGAAACTAATCATATTAACAAATCAACTAAATCTAATGTTTCTTATAACACAAATAATAGCATACTAAAACTAAACCTAATATTATTTAAAACTAAATCTAAAAATAAATGTAATCTATAAAACTATAATTATCAAATTAAATTTAATTTATTATTTCTAACTAAAACTAACTTAAGATAAAAAACTAATAACATATATTACTAATTATCATCAGAATATAAATAAAATAAAAAATTAATTAAACAAACTTACTTGAAAAAATTACAAATGAAGCAAACTTTTCACAGCCCTTCTTCTTTCTCCTGCATGGAACACAATAAACACAGCAAGCTTCTTCTTCTTTTCTGCATTCGCGTGAATGCTCTACGGGGGAGGGGGGGGGGATTTAAGCACCATTTTGCAATGAAGTCGTTGTTGGGGCTGGCAATTTGGCCCAAACAAATCGCCATTCAGCCGGGCGACACCCTGCTGCACCTCCTCTGCGCGTTGCAGACTGCAAGCCTCCTGGGAAATGACCTCTGTTGGCCTGCACCCTTGAAGTCCCCCACCCTCAACTCGCTAGTCAAACTGGCGAGTCCAAGCTCCTGCAAGGCGCCAACAGCACTGGCGACACTAGTGCCAGGTGTCACGTCGCCATGGGAAGCGCCAATACGAGCTGCGATTTGCATGTGTTCTACGTAAAAAAGAGCACCATGCAGAAATTACTTTAGAAACAGACCCATTTCATGAAAATGTTTCTAAAAGTAACCCCATACAGGAAATTTGCCCTTCTTCCACTTCGACCCGTTTTGCTACGTTCCCCATTTGTGACCCAGTAGCCAAACAAATTGTCTTGTTAAATTAGTTCCTTTTTTTTGGAAAATATTAAATTAGTTCCTACCAACGACTAAATTGAAAAATCATAATTTGTAAATTTTATTAATTTCGAAATATTAAACAAATGTACATGTTATTTTATCTTATAGTGGTCATGTTGGTTAAGTGAAAGAAAATATGATAATCATAATATATTCATGTTTGATGACTTTTATATATTTCTAAAATAATGATAAGTAAAAGAGTAAATAAATAATTTATTATTTAATTTTTTTATCATACTAAATTTCATTAATCCTAATTTCTTGTTTTATAACATGAAAAAACTTTATTGCAGGTAACAGTTTGTATTTTCTCTCTTTTATTTTCTTTACAAAAACATATTAGAAAAAATAAGAACATGTTTGATTAATACAAATAATTTATTTTATTTTTATTATAAAAATAATTAAAATATTTTCAAAATTAGAAATCAATATAATAAATAAATTCATGAAACCAATAAATGAGTTTACTAATCCAAATACCCTACATTGAAATCATACAATTCATTGCTCTACTGTCGATAAAATATAATTTTGGTCCCTCATATTATATTATTCAATTTAGTTTTCTCACGTTAAAATTTTTATGTTTTATCTCTTAAATAAAAGTGTCTCTATTAGATAAAATTGTTGCTTTCATTGGTTTACACTCTAATTCGGTCAATTTGGTGTGACATATGTCTAAATGTGAAATATATCATTTTATATTAGTGCATGTCAAGTTAGTCAGGAATAATATTGTCAGTGCAAACAACTAAAGAAACGGCCAAGTTGGTCTAACAATATACAAAAAATATTTTAAATATTTTCAAAATTAAAAAAAAAGTGAAAACTACATTTTTTTTATTTATTTTCTACATTTGATATTTTTATTGAAAAATAAAATTCATAAATATAATAAAATAATTCATAATAACCAATAAATGAATGCACAAATTCAAATACTCAATATTGAAATCATTAAAATTCATTTAGGGAGTTGATATTAAATTATTATTATTATTATTATTATTATTATTAAATTAAAAAATAAATATTATTATTATTAAACTTTAGTCATATAACATTGGCTAGTAAGAATAACACATTACATTTACACATGTTAATTCATTCACACAAATTGTCATTCTGAGTAAGTAAGGATATGATGATTAGATGAAAGATTGAAAGCTTCAAGATGAATGTAACTGAAGGTGGGACACTCACATTCTAGGTAACAAAGATCAGGCCATGAAATTTTATATTTTTGTTTTATCTTTTTTTATATTATTGTGACAAATTTTGATAGAGGATGTATACCCCTATCTTATTGCACAATACTAATTTAATGATGAATTCATGTACATTTTAATAAAATTTTAATTTATAAAAAATATTGAATTTTAAAATATAATAAACAGTAAAATGCTTTCATTCGTTAACTCAATCCACACTAACCTTTTTGTGAACGAGTTGATTTGTGTTGGATTTTATCATTTTTTTTAAATAGACCCAATTCAACTCGTTCAAATTTGATTGGATTGAGTCATAGTCAAACCTAATCCAAACTCAACTCATGAATATCCCTATAATTCATTATCTTTATCCTAATACCTAATTATAAAAATATAATTTTGGTCTTTCATCTTATTATTTTAGTTTCAATTTAGTTCCCTAAGATTAACATTTGTACTTTTTTATCTTAAATTATGTCTCTATTAGATAAAGTTGATATTTTCATTAATTTATCAATCTAATTTGGTCAACTTGGTGTGACATATGGCTAAGTGTGTGACATATGGCTAAGTGTGAAAGAAATCATTTTATATGAGTGTTTGTCATGTTAGTCATAAATATGTAAAAATCTAAGGAAAGGACCAAGTTAATTTAATATATACACAAAATTTAAATCATTAGTATATTATAATTTATAATATCATAATATTAATATATAGGTTATGCTTGACAAAAGTAGCTGAAAAGATAACTAAAAATTAAAAAAATTATCTTATTGAATCGTAAATATTTGATAACATTATCCGTTGAATTAGCTGAAAATGAAAAATTACACAAATAAACATATTTATGTAATGTTTTTATACAATTTCTAATTAATTTTGACGGAACACTAATATAATTAAAATAATTAATTTAAAATAATGGAGAATAAAATAATTAAATATTTCAAAATTTAAAACATTGACAAAGCACTGATTTTTTTAATTGAAAATGAAAGTAAAAACCAAAATTAAACTTTAAAAAACATAAAAGAATAAAATAAAAGTTTTAAAACTTAATGTACTAAAATGAAAGTTTTGAAAATATAAAGAATAAAAATAAAACCTCTAAAACTTAATATACGAGGATGAAAAAACATTAAAAACATTAGAAGGTACTAAAAAAATTAATTTATCAAATAGTCAAATAAATTTTTTAACTAATAAAAAAAGATAAAAATTAATTAAAATATCTTACCAAACAAACTATATAACTTTATATTCTGTGTCAATCAATTAAATCATTCAATTTTCTGTAAAATAAATTAAATCATTTGATTTTATTTAATTGATTAATTTGACTTTATAATTTAATTATTTATGGAAACTATTAACAAATATTCTTCTACAAACTTCTTTGATTTTATTTATTTATAATTTAAATAACAATTAAAATATGGTTTTAAATCACATACAATAAAATAAAAAAACTATTAGTTTATCACACGTACATTTTATAGCAATTAAAATATTTTTTAATTCAATCGTACATTCATACCAAATTAGGAATGTACTTGTGTACATAATATCACATTAATGGACAAGGTTAAATACGTGTTTAAAGTTTATCACAACCTCAAATTCCCTTAATTTTTTTTGACAGACTACATCACAAAACAACAAAAGCCTAATTGAAAGTTCTCGTCAAACAACCACAGACAACACGATGGCAATGGATTATGCTTGTCCAACACTTGACTGCTAGCATAACTTCAAACACAATTTAAGAAAATTGTGGCATTTGATACAGTGGACGAAGAAGTTGGGACGAAAGGGATTTCCAAAATGAGGCTTTCATAACCGGACCAAGAATTGACATCGCAGTCCTTCATTTTTTTGTTGTTAAATCGGATGGATGGTCACCAGAGAACGTAATCAACTTTCGTACGGTGAGTACATGTGATATTGCCAACTTTTCCATGCTAGTCTCAGTCGACAATGTTATGAAGGAAGAAAATGTGATGTTCTCTTATTTTTGGTATTGGTAGGGGCAAAGAGCCCAATAATGTGATGTTTTATAAGTGTAATTCCGTATGCTACCTCCATGACTTGAATATTGAAATCTCCACCGATCCAAGATATGAAAATGTGCACAAAGATACTTATCTCCCGATCCATGTCTCTCATTACCCGTCAAAAGCTTTGTCCCATGCTCATTTATTTCCTTTTTAGGGTGGAATTAGAACGAGTGTAGCAGTATTATTACCCGTTCAAGGTTGCAAACTTTTCTTGCTTTGCATTTCTAGCCTTTATTGTTTATGGACCGAAAACGACTTTCCTTGCCGCACATTAAAGACATTCTCACTTCCAATTGACCACATCATCTGTTTCAGATTTCTTTTCCTTCACTTGCTGAATCATGATTTTTTTATTGTTAAATATTAAATGTTAGTTTGTTAGGTTTAAAATATGTTACTTTTTTATTGAGAGTAAAAAGATGAAAACATCACATTTAAATCTATTACATGTATAATCAATATAAAACTCGTCATCCTAGTTCAAAATTATTCAAACTTATATTTGGATAAAAAGGATACATTTTAATTATATGAAGATAAAAAATATACAATTTTTTTTATAAAAATAAATTTCAAATATTTTTATATTTATGAGAAAAAAATATTTTTTAATTTTTTTTATTAATGAGAAAGATTCAAATCACATTCTCTCCCTGTTTCCTTCTAAGTTAAACCAAAACCATTCTTATATATCCTTTCCTTAAATCATGATTAACTAACACAGAGTGTCTGATTCACACGCACCTAATCCGCATCACAGTGAATCATTCCCGAGCAGTTTTCACGTTGACCAATTACCATCAAAATCCATTTTCAATCCAATCCCAATTCTCTACTTCAAGTGCCGGGGACCATCCTCTCTCACTTTATTACCCATAGAAGCCAAAAGCCTTTTTTTTTCCCCTTCTTTTTTCTTTTAAGTGTTATTAGAGGCCAAACGCCTCAAGTGGCTATGGCTGTGCTTGTAGTATGATAGTAACACACACCCAACCCTATCTAATCTAATCAACACAACTAATTACAAATAAATAAAAAAGAAGCTAATTACTTGCAAATAAATCTTTCGAATGTAACTTTCATCATTAGAACTTAATTTTCTATTCACACATTTTAAAAAAAAATCACATAAAAATAACTAGACTGGTCCCAATAATTAACTATAGTTCCACTAAGTAGCATTTATTACCTTAATTTGGATAAACTCGAAAGGATTTGAAATTAACTTTCCTCTTTTCATGAATGAAGGTTCGATTTCTTTTAAGTCTTTTAAACTATTAAAGTTTTTAGTAGGTAATGCTACTAGAATCTTGTTTGATAAGTAACTAGATCTCTTGACATTCACGGGATAATTGAATAACAATGATGGGAAAAAACTATTTACAGTTTAGGCCTATACAATAATTTGTTAGGCAAATTTCTATCAGGAATCTCATCATACTGTTAACATCCTATCAGTTAGTATTAGAAATGATAAAACTTAGATACAAGTTATAAATATTTTTTTTTGTTATTTTTCAATTAGAATTAGAATTTCAGCTTATAATTTGTATAATAACAATTTGCACTAAAAAACATATAAATTGTGAATGTAAAACTATAATTCTGATTTCTGAACAACTCAAACAAAACTCAAAAAACTGAAATCAAATTATATCTGTAATAATTTTTTATGTGATTTTTTTGGTCTGAAATCTAAACATATCATTAGCACCTTATTATTTAGTACTTATTAGAAAAGACTATACTTATATATAATTTTTTTTACCTTATTACGGAGTATCTATCGATTTTACGATAATTAATCTTTGTTAAAAAAATTGATTAATCATTTTTGAAAAAATTCTCTCTTTTGAATCATATTAAGAATTTGTTTTAGAGAGACCGAATTTAATATTATTCCGATCAACAACTTATTCAAAATTAAAATTTTAACTTGAAAACCTACCTAATAAAAATTATACATTAAAGAATTATTTAAATTCTGATATAAAACTCATTAAACAACAATTCAAACAATACTCAATGAACTGAATTTAATTTTTCTCCTGTTAGAAATTAAAAATGCGTATCAATAGTGACACTTTTATTTATTGAAAAAAAAAGGAAACTCAAACACTGGCTATCTGGTGGAAGAGAAGATATTTGTGTGGTGATGAAAATATCTAAGAAAAAAAGAGTAAAATAATGAGTAATGGTGGGTGAGAGAGTGAGGGAGAATGAAAAAAAAAAAAAGAGAAAGACGACAAGATTGCTTACGTGGCAACTAGCACAAGGTGCGTCATCTCGGACAGAAAGACAGAGAGAGGCGAAACGGCACCGTTTTCCTGTCTCGTTGTTGGTTCCACCAATTTTTCTTGCTTGCAGTTGGTTGCTTCCGTTCCAACCCAATCCACTATATTATTTTTATCTGTTCTCTTTCCCAAACCAATACACGCCATTTTTCATTTCTCAGAGAGTCTTCCCGTCTCTTCCTCTTCACTTCTTATACCGTCGCCCCCAAACGACGCCGTTTTCTGTTCTCTTATGTAAACGCCGTTCGAGAACAAACCAAAAAAAGAAAAGAAAATCAGTTATTGCCGTTGTTGTTTTGTTTCCGGTTCGGTTTATTTCAATGGATCGGGCGGCGTTGACGGTTGGACCGGGCATGGACATGCCGATCATGCACGACAGCGACCGTTACGATCTGGTACGCGACATCGGGTCCGGAAATTTCGGCGTGGCGAGGCTGATGCAGGATAAACAAACCAAGGAACTGGTCGCCGTCAAGTACATCGAAAGGGGTGATAAGGTTGTTTTTGTCTCAACAAACCAATGACCCAAACAAACTTTTTTTTTCTGTTTTTTTTTTTTTATCTTGGTTGGTGCTGTTGCTCCTTGTTTTGGTAAATTTATTGTTTTCACGTTTTTTTTTAACTAAATTGCTCGTTCACATCACATATGATTGAGTTGCTTTAATTGTTTTTGTTTCCTTGGTTGTTGCTACTTCTTTGTGTTGCTATTTTTGTTCGCTGACGTCTGATGCTATTTTTGTATGTTCCGTGTTTCCATTTTTGTTTCGGTACTTGTTGCTACTTCTTTGTGTTTTTTTTTTTTTTTTTTGCAATTTTTTACGGCATTGGTTTGCTGTTAGTTTCTTACTCTGATGAAGTTGCTTACTGTTTTTTTTTTTTTTTGTGTATGGTGTTGTTGTGTGTCGCAGATTGATGAAAATGTAAAGAGGGAAATCATTAATCACAGGTCTCTGAGGCATCCTAACATTGTTAGATTTAAAGAGGTTGGTTATGTTTTTCAAATATTTATTTAATATACGGTTTGCGACAGAGTTTTTGGCGCATGATCAAGGTATTTGGAGTGTTCACGACCGCAATTGTTAAGTTTTTAGAGTGTCCACGACCGCAATTGTTAAGGTTTTTGGAGTGTCCTTGATTGCAATTGTTGCCGCTTCGGCTTCATTTATCACAATTTTCTGTGCGTGCGTTTTTGGCCGCAGCTTTAATGTTTTTGGAGTGTCTTGCGACGGCAATTGTGACCGCATATGTTTGCAATTTCCTGCACTACGATGAAACCACAACCAGGATCACGACCACCACCATTGCTTAAAACCTTGATATTTTTATAATTTTATATTATATTCTACGAATGTGTCTGTATAGAGGAGGGGCAATCACATTTATTTGTGATGTTCTATATAATTACACGCAGGTAATTTTAACACCTACTCATCTTGCTATTGTAATGGAATATGCATCTGGGGGAGAGCTCTTTGAGAAAATCTGCAATGCTGGGCGTTTTACCGAGGATGAGGTTCTTATTTAATTTGTTTACTTATTCTACACCTGAATGCTATAAGTTTGTACTTATTCTACGCTAGTTTGTAACCCGTTGTTATGATTCAGGCTCGATTCTTCTTTCAGCAACTCATATCTGGGGTCAGCTATTGCCATGCTATGGTAATTGAACATTTTCCCCTTTTCTGTTCTATCCAATCTAAATTGTGTTTTACACTTCACACTGCACTGAAATGCTGTAATATATGTAATGTATTAGTATTAAACATTATGTCTGATGTATCAGTCTTGTTTATAATATGTCTCTTCATAAAGCAAGTATGTCATCGGGACTTGAAGCTTGAAAACACTTTGCTGGATGGAAGCCCGGCACCTCGTTTAAAGATATGCGATTTTGGGTACTCCAAGGTAAGGTTTTATTTTTCTCACTTGATCTTCATGTTGTGAGTTTCATGCTTCCATATTATTTTACTGGGACTTGTTTAGGTTGAGTAATACTTAACTCCAATTACTTTCTGCTTTCTTTGTGTGCGTTTCATTTTTCTTCAGTCATTTCTGTTCTTCAGATTTAGACTGATGATGGAATTGAGTAGTTCCTTATGTTACTAAAAGATTGTTTCAGTAATTTGGGATATTGGAAGAGAGACATTTCTACATGACTGTTGATGGTGAATTTTTATAATCTAAAATCTTTAGTAAGCTTGTTCTTCATTGTGGATTCCCATGTGCTAGAGTTTGGATTGTCAAAATTATGAGCCTTTAAGCTTGTCATATATAGCTTTGATAAAAAAAAAAGACTAAAGCTCCATCAATTATCAAGCCATTGATGAGGTAATCCATTTGATAGGAGGCAAATTTGAATTTCTGATGAACTCTGACATAGTGATATTTTCCTTTTCTGTTCCTAAATTTAAGCCTGCTTCTGCTTTTGTCTATGTTTCCCATATAAATGCATAAATAAAGAAAATGCTACAGTGTTTCCTGATGTTCTTGAGAAAATTGATAAGCTGGCCATTCCAGCTTTTTGGTATTGTTAGTTGTTAAGCTAACTTGTATTGTATCTCTGCCTTGTGTTCTAGAGTACTTTGGAATTAAAATTCGTGTTGAGTTCCTTGAATTGCTGTCAACCTTTTATTTCACTGATTCAATTTCCTTTTACTTGAACATTTCCATTTTTCAATACAATAGTGGATTTACAACTATAGATGATCATTGTTTCCTGTTGTTTTTGTTTTGAGTTTTTTTTTCCCCAAATCTGATTGATGGTGTGATTTGCCCAGTCTTCAGTGCTTCATTCACAACCAAAGTCAACTGTGGGAACTCCTGCATATATTGCTCCAGAAGTATTGCTGAAACAAGAGTATGATGGCAAGGTAGAGTGTTTACTGTTTAGTTTCATGGTATTGTTCTTTTTCTGTAGATTAATTAATTATTACTGTCACAATTAAATGAACAATTTTGTAGTTAACTTGTCATCATTTTTGAGCTGGCAAATTCGTTGACTTTTTGTGATATGAGGATCTAAAGCAATAATATTGTCTAGTTTTTTCACCCAGTCCAATGGTCATTAATTTGGTCTGCACTCCAAACAAAGGTCATTTTATTTTTTTGGTTGTCATCTCCAAACCTAATTTTGGTCTTTCTCGAACTAGCTGAGAATCTTTTCTTAGCAAGGAAACACAGACAGTTCAAAATTATAGCTATGTGCATGTATCCATGTTGGACACATCTCGTACACTAAAAATACATGTCATCTCCATGCATTTTGCAAAACCCAAAAAATCAATTTTAAATTTTTTTATATATCACAATAACTAGATTAATTATAACTTTTTTAACATGTCTACAATTTATTTTTCTATATTTTTTCATAAGGGTCTAATGGGTTTCTTCTGTTATGTTTTCTTGCATTTAATATTAGCTTGCAGATGTCTGGTCATGTGGAGTAACCTTATATGTGATGCTAGTGGGAGCATATCCTTTTGAGGATCCTAATGAACCAAAGGACTTTCGGAAGACAATTCAGGTACATCAGATATTAAGATATGTGCTCATTTTCTTCATTAGCAGTGTCTGATTGCTTGAGTATAAGTTGCTGCTTGCTTCTTTGCAGAGAGTTCTTAGTGTCCAGTATTCCATTCCGGACGGTGTTCAAATATCTCCAGAGTGTCGCCACCTTATTTCAAGGATCTTTGTTTTTGACCCGGCAGAGGTAGTTTCTATTTCAAATAACTGGCCTCCTACTGCATTCTATAAATTTGACAAAACACAATCCTTGAGTAATTTTGTTCTTTAGATTCATTTTTAATTTTTATATACTACCACTTGATTGTGTTAAAAGAAGTTTGTCACAAATCACAAATATTTGTGAGATCAAACAGTATCACTTATGTCATATTAAGTGGATTTTTAGCATTTGAATGCTTTTGACATAATTGTCCGGCATTTTCCTTCTCCAAGGAAGTTTTATTCAATTTACATTTTATATTGGTCCTGCGTGGATGTAGGTCTATCATAATATAGGAATATATTGTAGGCTATCAAACAAACTGTGATCTCACAAATCAGGGCAAAATGTTGAATGCGTTTATTGACTTGGTTGAGTCTACATGCCCAGTAAGTGAGGCTCAAAACAAATTTTAAGAAAATAATTATTACTTTAAAAAAAAGCTATATTATATTGGACATTTTTTGTCAACATGTGTAGTCTTTTTGCCAACACATGAGACCTTTTTGGCTTTATAGAAACTTAGAACTAATAATTCTTTTGTTGGTTGTTTTTTGAAAAGCCAATGTTAATTGTTAATTTGTTGGTTTTTGTTAGTGGGAGAGATTCAAACCCACCATCTCTTTGTGTCCCCTTCAACCTTAACTCCACATACTTTCTTTTTTTCGTTGTTGGGCCTAAAGATTGAGCTTCACTTGCTTTACCCTGGGGCCAACCGAGTCTACTGACAAGAAAATATAGGAATTTCACTTCTACACTTGCTAGTCAAAATCATTTGTTTGAATCTCATGTCTTTGGATATTTATGTGACAGAGAATCACCATGTCTGAAATCTGGAACCATGAATGGTTTCTGAAGAATCTCCCGGCAGACCTGATGGACGAGAAGATAATGGGCAATCAATTTGAAGAGCCAGACCAACCCATGCAGAGCATCGATACGATCATGCAGATAATTTCAGAAGCTACCGTACCAGCAGTTGGGACCTATTCTTTTGACCAGTTTATGGAGGAACAAATTTATGACTTGGAATCTGAATCTGATGCTGAATCTGATCTTGATATAGATAGCAGTGGGGAGATAGTGTATGCCATATAGTTTGATCTTAGTTACACTTGAAAGACAACAACATATTAAATGGAGAGAGCATTTTCAGCATCAAGAGATATATACGTGGTGCCCGCATTTTCTGTAGATTAGCATGGATAATACAAACTTCATGTTAATATTTATGTATTCAGTGTTGGTTGCTGAGGGAAGAAATGATTGTTACCCTTTGCTCACTTCCAGGGGAATGCTTGCTTTATATATAATATTATATTATTTAAATTAACCTTTGGACAATTTTCAGTTAACAACATAGTGTCCGTCAATATTTTAAGTTTAAAAATAATTAATTTAATATGGTGGTGGTTAAAGCCGCCACTATGTGTGCGTTTTAAAGAAAAACATAATAGATTTGATTCACCATCCTCTTCCGCCTTCATCCTAGTTGTCTTTCTCTTCCTCGTTGATGAGTGGAGGCAACACAACAAGTTTGTCCCTTTGCACTTTGCCAAGAGCAAATCATAGACACACAAATCATAACACGCACATGTTGATGAGTGGCAACACACAAACAAATCAATCACAAGACAACCGTCGGGGATGACAACCATCCCAAATCAACAATAACCACAACTCCCATCATCGCACGTGCACCATTGTTGTGTTGTTCCATGACCTCTGTGTGTCTCCAACTTCAAATTCAAATGTGATTGACGATTTCAATTTGGTCATTCGTTTGAGGGTGGTAAGCAGTGTTTATTTGGAACTTAGTGCTGCTCAAACGAAAGAGTTCACGCCAAAAATTACAGGCGAGAATTGGGTCCCTATCAGAAATGAGGCTACACGGGAAGCCGTGGAGTTTGCACACCATGTCTAAAAACAACTGAGCAACCTTGTAAGCTGAGTGATGGTGTGGGAGAGCACCGAAATGGGCACCCTTGGAAAAATAGTCAACCACAACCAAGATAGCCGTAAAACCGTGGGATAGTGGCAGGCCTGTTATGAAATCAAGGGACAAATCCTGCCACACTCGTGATAGTATTGGTAGAGGTTGGAGTAAACTGGTAGGTTTCTTCGTCTCGTACTTTGTCTGCTAGCAAGTGGAGCATTAGGATACAAAATGGCGGACGTCAGCCTGTATCTGCGGCCAATCAAAGTTTTGTTGTAGGTAGTGGAGTGTCTTGGCCACTCCCATATGGCCACGTAGAGGGGAAGTGTGGAATTCTTCCAATAAGATTGAAGTGAATGGTGTCTCATAGGGAAACCAAATCTTGCCTCACCGGAAAGTGAGATCCTTCTGGCTGCTGTTGGATTTGGTGGGATAAGGCGACGTATTGGGGGGTTTTGGAGGAGTGTTTGGTGAAGCTTGTCAAGGAAAATGAAGTTCAGTATAGACAAAGAGAAAAGTTACAGTTCCTCCACCGTCGGGATTCTGGATAAAGCATATGCAACGATATTGGTGGAACCAGCTTTATATTTGATCGTGTAATCATAGCCCAATAATTTAGATAGGTACGTTTGTTGTTTTGGCATTTGTATAACCTGTGACATGAGTTGATAACTGTGAAATATGAGCTAAATTGATAGTCATTTTTGGTTAATAATGATAATAATTTCTTCACTTTATTATTGTTTTTCATGAAATAACGAACAGATTAACATTTGTGCAATTTTTGATTAACAGAAGTCAAAAGAAGAATTGAAGTGTTTTACAGGGAAATTGATGAAAAATGTGGAAGAAAAAGAATTGAAGAAAAGTTAGAAGAATTGGACAGCTCGCTCAGCACACAATCTAGGCTCAGCGCACAACTCTCGCTTAGCGGACAATTCCAGACTTAGCGTGAAGTCTCGCTCAACACATAACTCTCGCTTAGCGCGTTGTCTTGCTCAGCACGCAGGTTAGGCTTAATGCGAGAAGGCCCACGAGGAAAAGCCAGTGCGCGCTTAGCGCGAAGTCAACATGAAAAGTAAGCTACCTCAGGCCTATAAAAGGAGTAGGAAGCAGAAGGAAAAAATACATCGAGTCTGAGAGCTCTCTAGTGCAGAAATCCAAAGCCTGAGTCTCTCCCTTAGGGGAAACCCTTTTTCTTGGCCATCCCCCCTTTTCTTTTTACTAGTCATCCAACCTTTTTTTTCATTAGCCTTTGAAGTGTAAAGCCTCTCATGGCTATAAGAGGCTAAATCCCCTCAGTTGGAGCCTAGCAGCCAAAGCCCCTTGTAATGTAATTGCTCTTCTTATCTATTAATGCAATTTCAATTTCTATTGTTCTTTTATGCTTTTCATTGTTATTGTGTGGTTTGGCCATCCATGCATCTGTTTTTAGGGGTTATTCATTGGGAAATGGTAATGTGTAAAGAACTAGGAAAGCGCATCTCAACATTGCATTGCTAGGGATAAAGTGACTTTGTTGTGCCTCTGCATACATATTTATACTTAATGTTGTTTATGATTCCATCTTTGCAAAGGGATTTGGGAGAGAGAATACATAAATTTAGCTCTTCATCATGAGGGATCAGGGTTGAGCATATTAGTGGATGTGGGTGGAAATTGGGAAAACAATTAATAGAGAAAAACATTAATACTGCATCAAGAGTAGTTAGGCATGCTAGGCCCTAACATTATCATATTCTAAACTCATCTTTTGCATTTAAGCTATTGTTTAATTTTCTTGTTATCTTTTTCTTTTGCCTTTTACCCTCAAAATTTCACACTTACAATTCCTTTCCTTTTCTACTTCTTCTATTGCTTACAAATTGTGTATTTACCAACGCAAGTACAAACAAAGTCCATGTGGACTCGACACTCGATCTTCTGTTTAATCTTTACTACTTGTGATAAAATTGGTACACTTGCCAATCTGGTAACAAGGTCCTTCAACCTCCGGTGGTCTGTGAGGATGATATAGGTGTTTCCCAACAGATAATGGTGCCATTTGCAGACTGCTGCCATAATCGCGTGTAATTCACAAACATAGGTGAAGGCCCATTGGAGACGCGAGCAAAAAATGTTGCTATAGTAGGCAACAGGTTGGTTATTCTAGAGAAGAACTTTGCCCATAGCCATGCCTGATCCATCTGTTTCTAGAGTGAATGGAACAAAGAAATCTAGTGTGGCAAGAATAGGGGCCTGTGTCCTGAGATGTTTGAGGTGTTGGAAAGCATGTTGTGCCTCTAGAGACCAACAAAATTGATCTTTGCAGAGCAAGGCCGTAAGCGGTGCTGGGACAGTTGCGTATCCTTGGATGAATTTGCGGTAGAACCACGTTAGTATGAGAAATCAGTGTAGGTCTGTGGGAGTTGCCAGAATTGGCCAATCCAACATTGCTTGGATTTTTGTCAGGGTTTGGGACACCCCTTGCGTCGACACTATGTGACCCAAGTAGTTCAATTGATTCTTTGCAAAGACGCATTGGGATTTCCATAAAAGGAATTGACCTTGGGAGAGTGAGGACAGAACCGCTTCGAGGTGTTTGACGTGAGATGGAAAAAATGGAATGTAAACCAGGATATCATCCAAAAATACGACAATAAACTTCTGGAGAAAAGGGCGGAGGGTATCATTCATGGTGGCCTGAAAGGTAGAGGGTGCATTATAGAGGTCAAAAGGCATAACCTTAAATTCCTAATGGTCGTGGTAAGTGTGGAAGGATATCTTGCGAGCATCGTCATCGGCCATTCGAATTTGGTGAAAGCCTTGGCGCATGTTAAGTTTCGAAAACCATGAAACTTGCCCCAGATCATCTAACAATTCATCAATGGCTGACATAGGGAAGCGGTCTTTCACAATTAAAGCGTTGAGAGCTCTGTAATCTAAACAACAACGCCAACTTCCATCCTTCTTCTTGACGAGGAGAACCAAAGATGAAAATGGGATATGGTTGGGTTGAATCAGTCCAACCTTAAGCATGGTGTTGATCTGCTTCTCTAATTTTGTTTTCTGGAAATGGGGGTATCTATAAGGTTTAACATTGATAAGGGCGGTGTTTGGGAAGAGGTGGATATGGTGTTGAATGGTACGCGAAGGAGGGAGGTGGGTGGGTTCGCGAAAAATGTTCGAGAAGTGACTGAGGACAAAGGCAATTTGTGGGGGTGTAACGAGGATGAAGATAGGTGAGGGTGGGCTGAAACTAGGGTGAGGTCGAAAAGAGCAGTGATGCTCTGGGTTTGGGCAAAGTGCTTAAGTTGTTGGCCGAAGCAAGGGAGGGTGTGAATGGTACATCAAACATGTAACATGATGACCTGGCCCATTTACGAGAACGTCATGGTTAGAGTTGAATAGTTGTAGAAGCAAAGCTTCATGGTGAATCAAAGGTGATTCAAAGGTGTTTTGATGATAACAATGATGATAACAAAAGATGATGACAAAGGTGATGACAAAAAGCTCAAAGATCAATCAAGAACAATTCAAGAAGTTCAAGATAAGAATCAAGAAGAATTCAAGACTCAAGAAGAAAGTCTAGAGACAAGAATCAAGATTCAAGGTTCAAGATCTCAAGAATCAAGATCAAGATTCAAGACTCAAGATTCAAGGATGAAGAGAAGACTCAATCAAGATAAGTATTAAAAAGTTTTTCAAAACTTTGAATAGCACATGAGTTTTTGACAAAACTGTGAATGTATGTATACATGATTTTGATGATGTCAAAAGAAGAATCAAACAAGGCTCATTTTGCTTCAAGATTAATACAAGATTGTTTCAACAAACAAAGCCTTGATTCAAGATTTCTTCAAGATCAAGCCTTGCCTCACAATGAAAGGTTTCAAGTCATTCAAGGCACATGTAATCGATTACCAATACATGTAATCGATTACCAATGGTTTGAAAGTGTGTAATCAATTACACATCATATGTAATCGATTACCAGAGACTCTGAACGTTGGGAATTCAAATTTTAAATGAAAGGTCACAACTGTTCAAGAAAAACAACTATGTAATTGATTGCACTAATTCTGTAATCGATTACCAGAGAGGATTTTCAAGGAATATCGCCAACAATCACATCTTATCATTTGGATTTTGAATGGCCATCAAAGGCCTATATATATATATGTGTGTGTGTGTGTGT